>NW_027187376.1:2782618-2810036 GCF_028583685.1 Petaurus breviceps papuanus
AAAGAGATAGGGATAGAGATACAGAGACAGAAAGAGATAGGGACAGAAAGAGAAGAGAAACAGAGAGAGGGGAGAGACAGAGGGAGGAAGGAAAAAGAGAGAGAGAGAGGGAGAAAGAGAGAGCAATTATGATCCTAAGAAATATAGAGATGAAGAGAAATAAACAGAAAGAAGACAGTGATTACACAGAATTAGAGAAGCAAGTCCAGTTGGGGAATAGGGCTCTTCCTCCAAATACTTCAATTGCTGACTCAGAAAAGCTGAGAGGGGACCCCGGGAGACATGGGTTTCTTGTCTCTTTTACAATCACACACACACACACACACACACACACACACACACACACACAAATACACACACAGATGTTCCTGAACTTTTAAGAACTTTTTATCTTAGCAAAATTATTTTTCCTCAAAGAAATAAAACCAAAACAGAAAGGGACAAGGAAAGGATGAGAATGAAGAGGTTATTATACCCTAGCCAAGTCGCTCTTGAGCCAGACTGTAAGGCTCCTGCCTTCTTATTGCTTCCATCTTCCACTACCAATTTGCTACACCATAAAATGGGAAGAATGATCATTGGCTCCTAGACCTAGGAGATTCTATGATTCAGGGTTCAAATTTCCTCTCTCAAGCCTAATGAGGAAGGATGAAGTAGGAAACAGAAGGATGAGGGAAGAGTAGCCAAGTAAACTCACTGGAGACTCCACATACTATATCAGCCCTTACAGAACTGAAAACTGGTTGTTTTGTGACATGGTTATAAATTAGTCAATCTGGTCAGTCAACTCTGGTCATATTATAACAAAGCAGGAACTAACATGGAGTCACAGTCTGGCCCAAGAGTCTTCTCAGGGTCCCTTTGCCCTAGTCTGTAAGATACCTGACTCTAGGAAAACCCGAGTAGCAAACATAACACAATCAGCCAGCTGATGTCATCAGGGTCAGAATCCAGGAAACCTAAGTTTCTTTATAGCAGAGTAATGAAGTAGGAATCAGAATGGGTTGTATGTATGACAAAATTTGATGCACAGACTAGTCATTCTGGCCTTCCTGATCCTCCTTATCAACACTATCTAGCTCTGAGACCCTGAGGAAGTCATAGTCTTTTAGTTTCTTCATCTGTAAAATAGGGATAAAAATTGCACTTACCTAACAAAGTTGTAAGGATCAAATAAGAACATATGTAAAGCTCTTTGCAAACCTTAAAAACCTATGTAAATAAATTAATTGGTGTTATTATATTTTAAAAGACTTTATACTACAAAGTACATTATTTCCTTTGGTCTTCACCCACAATTATAGAAGATAGGTAGCCCACCTTTACAAATGAGGAAACTGAGGTTATGTGATTTACACAAGATCACACAGTTGGAAAGTGTTGGACTCAGGACATCAGCCCTTTCTTACAATACCAACAAATACCCAGTAATAATAATGTTGCTGTCACTAGATTATAGGGACAAGGCAAAAAATGTTTGGCATTTAAATTCTCTTCATGAAGTGGTTCAAAGCTACTTTTGTGGTTTTATTGTACATTATTCCCCTTCACATCCTCTGTATTCCAGTCAAACTCACTTAGTTATCAAACTCAGCACTCAATCTCCTGACTCTCTAACTTTGCATAGTCTGTCCACACTGGAATTCACTTCATCCTCACCTCTGCATCTTATAATCCCTACTTTTATTTCTAGGATTAGCTGCTACTTCTGATTGGGGAATCTTTTCTGACACTGTTAGTATTTTCTCCCTCCTCTTTAAATTTATAGTTATCTGTTTATATGTTTCAAACAAAAGCTCTCTGGGGGCTGACACTATTTTTTTTGTCATTGAACCCTTTCAAAGTAGGTAAGGTAAGAAAGGGGAGTCCTGTGGGCTAGAAAAGGAAACAAATGTAACAGGTGATGTGTGTGTGGGGGGGGGGGGCAGGGAGCAATGGAGAATCAGGCAGGCACTTTATGTAAATCTAGTCCAAGGAAGAAATATAATAATGAAACTAATAGTTATTATTACCATACCATGATTTCCAGGCAGACCCTGATAGCAAATGTAGCTAAGTCCTAATATTTGGCTGAGATGAGAAAAAATAGTCCTGTGTCAGGAATTCAAAAATAGACTCTCCAATAAAATCAACATCTAATGAAGCCCTAGTTCCAAGTCATATTTAACAGTGAAATAAGAAGTAACCCACCACTTGAAATGGTAACTAACTTGATTACAATGGGTTTTGACCCCTTTACTAGCACTACAAGCTCATTTATCTTCTCTGACATATTCCTGGCATATTTCCGTTGAGTGGGATGACAATATTAATAAGCTCCATTGATTTACTAAGTTCCTTAATTGCTCAAATACACCCCACACTGGAAATTAGCATCAAATATCTCTTTGGTGTTCCCAGTGACAAATTGTGTAATGGTGTCTTCTTGAGCAATTGTTTCAGGACCATGGTCAGGGCACTTCCTGAAGAATGGGTCACTGGTCTAACTAGTTTAGATTCAGAGGAGAGGCTGTGGCCCTGGCTTCATCTCTACGTAGCTAAATGCTGCTATTAAGGGTTATATAAAGGGAAGAAGTTGAATTGGATGATCAATAAGGTCTTTCTAGCTACAAATCTACATAGTCTCAGGGAACTTAACGCTCAGAGAGGTTAAGTGCGTTGCCTAGGATCACACAGCTAATAAGTGTCAGAGGCAAAATTAAAACCTAACTCTATTTAGCTCCAAGTCCATCCCTCTCCACAGCACCATAGTGTGTTCTGCACCGGCCCTTACATCTCTAAATCTATGCTCTTTATGATACTCTCATATTGTTCTGGAGTGGAAAGGCTTGGAAAATTCTTAATTTTGACTCAAACCTTTGAAACATGTTGAGGGAACTACTTAGTGATAGTTACTAAGAGTCAGACTAGCTCTCTAATTCTGCAAACAAAAGTGGAAAACCTTCTCCCCATTCTCTAGACTTAGATGCAATGTCTGTGAGATCTATTGCCCCCAGGACACTGGGAAGTGTGGAGAAGAACTGAATGCATAGAGAAGAGGACAGCTTTTTCAGGCCCATTTACAAAGTTAGTACAGATGCTGCCCCACACAATAAAGCATTTGCTTCTTTTCTTTTTAGGGATTTATGCAAAGACCTCAACTACTGGGGCAAGCATTCGCTATTTGACAAAAAGAGCTGGAAAGCGATCTGACAGAAATTAAATGTAGACCAATATCTCAAATATATACTAAGATAAACTCCAAATGGATACATGATTTAAACATAAAGATTGCATGGTGGACAAATGAGATGAGCAAGGAAGAAATTAATTTTTGGATCTATGGATAGGGGAAGAGTTCATGATCCAAAAAGTGACAGAATCAAAGAAGATAAAATGGAATTTTAAAAAATATAAACTGAGAGCTTTTGCTCAAACAAAACCAATACAATTAAAATTAGAAGAAAAAAAAGTAACTGGAAAAAGTCATTCCATCAAGTTTCTCTGATAAAGGTCTCACATCCAAGATATGTGAGGAAACAACTCAAATTTATAAAAATAAGATCTATTTCCTAGCAGATAAATGAACAAAGGATATGAACAGGAATTTTTCAAAGGAAACCGTCCAAGCTGTAGCCATATCAAAATAAAATGCTCCAAATCACTGGTAATTAGAGAATTGGAAACTACAGCAACCTTGAAACTCTAACTCACAGCCATAAAAGGAAAATGACAATTGTTGGAAGGGCTGCAGGGAAGTGGGCATATTAATGTGCTGTTGGTGGAGTTGTAAATTGGTCCAGTGATTCTTGGAAAGAAATTTGGAATTATGCCTTCCAGAAGCTTATGATCAGTAAGCATTATGTATAATGCCTCACTGTAGTTAGACCAGGGGAGAATGACAACAGGTAATACAAAACAGTCCCCAAGGGCCCATTCCCTTGGGGGGGGGGGTGGAGGGGGACCCATTACTTATAAGCAGTTTTCAGTGTACCAGGTACCTTTGGGGGCCTTCAGGTTGGGGGATGTTGGGGCAATGGCCCTTTTGGCCCTTTTCTGTCTTTATATGTGGAGTCCAGGACTTAACAGAGAGGGGAACAATTAACCCTCTGAATGTGACAAAGAAAGAACAGAATTGTTCCCTAGGAAATATTGAGGGGTGGAAGCGGTAGTTCAGTTCAGTCTTTATTCCTTGGTCCTTAATTTTTTGGTGCTTTTTTAAAAAATTCAAGGTGGAATAGAGCTTACAAAAAGTTTGAGCTGCACTAAGTCTGCCGGGATGTCTTGAGCTGCAAGGAAGTGGGAGAGAGCACCGAAACTGTGTTCGAATTCTACTTATTTCCCTTCCTACTTGTAAGTTACCTCGAGTAGTCCATTTCCCCACTCTGGAGCATGACTGACAGGTTTTTAAGGTACCTTCCATAAAATGCCCTTATGGTTATCTCCTTCATTTTCTTGCTTCAGAGCAGGACTGTACTACGGCTGTTCAAGACCATTTGAGCTCTTGGTAGATGAGCCGTTCTTCATTGAGAGGGAATATTTTCCTTGGGTTCATTTTTATCTTCATTTTCAAGCGCAGCCAGACAGCCTATGCAAACAATTCCTTTGCTGACTGCCCCTCCCCCTCCCTCCCCTCCCACTTCCGTAGAAAACAAAGACCTCTCCAAGTGCTGATTTGTCAACAGCCTGAAGGCAAAATGAGCTCCAGACTCTGCCGCCAGCGGCGTCTGGAGCGACATTGAAGGGCAGCCCTCTCAGCATTGGAGGCTGCAAAATGTCAAGAGTGATTACAAAGGTCACTTGACTTGCCAGATTTCAGCTGCTTCCAGGAGAGAAGCTCTCCTGCTTGGGAAGGGTTTTGGCTTGTTTTCCAAAGAGAGAATCACAGAACCAGAGGACGTAAACTGGGGGAGAAGGGTAAGCAATTAGTGGGAGAGTTGGGGAGGCTTCTCTTCTTCCTCCCCCTTCCCTCTGCCTTCCTTCTCGCCTCTAACATCATAAAAGAAAAACAAAAACTCTTATGTGAGAGGCATCTGCAATTAAAAACTCGGGTGTGATGCTGAGTGACTTAGATGAAGCCCCTGCCCTCCAATAATCAATAAGCATTTATTAAGTGCTTACTGTGTGCCACGTGCTATGCTAAGCACTGAGGATACAATAAAAGTTAAAAAACAAACAAACAAAACCAGTCCTAGTTCTCTAGGAGCTCATGTTCTAACGGGAAGAGACAAGATGGACGTGATGGGGTACCTGGGGTCTAGGTCAATTTGTGAAACCAAGTTGTGAAACCAGTCTGTGAAATTGTAACTGCAATTTGTATTGTTATCTGCAAAATTCCTTTCCCAACCTCCGACTCTACCCCTTCCCCTATCTGCACTAGGCCTAGGCAACACCTTGGGACTCCTTTGTTCTTACTTAATCCCTCGTGTCTCCTCTGGTCTGGCCCAAATCTTATCTAAACTATCTATTCACATGTTCCTCTTGGTCTGCTCTGACCTTTGTCTATGCATTGAGGCCCCTCCCGTCAGGCCAGCCCTGACAATGGCAGCCCTACCCTTTAAAGGTAAAAGCATGTACCCCTCTCACTCGCAGGTCCCCTAAAGGACTCTTTCCCGCTTCTCATGGAAGCTTAACAATAAGCTTCTACAACTCTCACTCCAACTAAGCCTGAGACCTTGAATTCTTTCCAGACGATATTGCAGGTTTTCTGGTCTTGGATAAGATCAGAATATCTGCCGAACCTTTTGGGATCCCCTCCCCCATCAGATGTAACTAGATAGACAAAATATATAAAAAGAAGATGAAAGGTGGTCAGCAGAATTAGTTCCAAGGGCTCTCAGTCTGACACAAACTCAGATGTAGCTAAAAGCCAAGTGGGTGCATGTGGGACAGAATAAAAAGCAATACATCATCAACTAATCAATCAGTCAACAAGCACATATTAAAACACCTACTGTGAGGCAGGCAAAATTAGAAAGTATAAATAAAGGGTGTGGTAGAAGGTGACAGAAAAATTGTTAATATAATGATAGAAATTGTTAATACCTAGTGTAATGTTACTTCCCAATTCCCTTACATGATCTTAGTAATGTCAAACTCCGGTTTTGTTCTTATATTCTTGCTTTTAAGATCCTTAAATCATTGAATGGGTGTTGCTACAGACAAACTGAGATGCAGGAGCAACCTTAGCTTAAAAAGGTCAAGGTCTCCCACTGCATCTGAGGCTATCTCCAGTTGTCTTGACCTATGTCTTGTCACTGGACTCAGAGGACTCTGAAGAAGAAAGTGAGGCTGGTGACTTTTTACAGCCCTGCCTCACTTAAATCCAATTCGCTTCCAAGACAAGATATCTCCTCCTGGAGTCATTGGTCCTCTTCGAGAACTGATGGTCCAAAAACAACAATAACAACAACTTTTAATAGAATGTTGTTTAGGTTGAGCTGAACCACACCCTAAGTCCCACCCTGGATCTTACCCTATAAACAAACCCAGTAATGAACTAGGCCAGTTCCAAAAGTGGTTCCTAATGTCCTTTTCCCCTTTCCCTTGGGATTCATGGCATGAAGGACAAAACAGCCAGAATGAAGTAGTTTACCTTGCCCAGATTGCCAAGAGTGACTGGGGTCTCTTGGCCAGGCCTAGCTACCTCATACTACCTCCTCCCCCTCTCTTCCTAAAGAAGCTTTTTTTCCCATAGGTCCCTGGGTTGGGAAATCTATTGTGCTCTACATTCATAGGACATCCCCCAGGGTGGAAGGTTTGCTACTCAAATAAAGATGTTTTATTCCTCAACTCATGGCTTTGATTTATTTCAGGACTTGAGAAAAGGAAAGATTGCTGGATCTGGAATCAGAAGTATTGGGTTTGATTATTAATTCTGCTATTTCCTATCTATATGGTCTTGGATAAGTCATTAGCCTCCTTAGGTTCTCAGTCCTTAGGTCTATAAAGTTCAGAGTCTTAGACTATATGATCTCTGGAGTCCCTTCTAGCTAACATATACATTTATATGTAAAATATGCATTTGTACAATATATAACATATACATTTACAAAGTACTTACAATATTGCTTTGTTTGATCATCATAACAACCTTGAAGTAGGTACTATTATTATCCCCATTTTACAGTTCAGAAAACTGAGGCAGACAGAGGCTAAGTGACTTGTCCAGCATCACACAACTAGTAAGTATCTGAGGCTAGATTTTAACTAAGGTCTTCCTGACTCCAGATCTAGCACTCTATCCATTTTTGCCACCTATCTATAAAATTGATAACATATGATACAAGGGAATGATAAAACATCTCCAATATACACTGCTTCATCTAATCCTTTATAACAATCCTGTGAAGTTGGTGCTATTATTATCCTCGTTTAACAGTTGAGAAAACTGAGGCAGACAGAGGCTAAGTGATTTGCTCAATGTCACATAGGTGGGAAGAATATGAGGTAGATATCTGTGTCTCTAGAACATACTACACCATACTGCTCCAGCTGTCAAGAGTAAATGCAATAGAAAATAATAAATGTTGGAGGGAATGTGGAAAGACTGAGAAACTAATGCATTATTGGCAGACTTGTGAACTGATTCAACCATTCTGGAGAGCTCAAAGGGCTATCAAACATGCATACCCTTTAACCCAGCAATACCACTACTAGGTCTGCATCCCAAAGAGATGTTTTAAAAAAGGAAAAGGACCTATATATAAATAAAATATTTACAGCAGCTCCTTTTGTGGTGGCAAAGAATTGGAAATTGAGGAGTTATCCATCAATTGGGGAATGACTGAACAAGTTGTGGTATATGATTATGATGGAATACTATTGTGCTATGAGAAATGATAAGCAGGTGGATTTCAGAAAAAAAAAAACCTGGGAAGACATACATGAACTGATGCAAAGTGAAGTGAGCAGAACCAGGAAAACACTGTACATAGTAACAGCAACATTATGTGATGATCAAAGCTATTCTCAGCAATAAAATGATACAAGACAATTCCAAAGGACTTATAATGAATAATGCTATCCACCTCCAGAGAAAGAACTGATGGAATCTGAATACAGATCGAAGCATACTTAAAAAAAAAAACCAAAACATTTTTCTTGGGTTGTTTTTTTTTGTCTGTGCTTTCTTTTGCAACACTTGCTAGTATGGAAATATGTTTTGCATGACTGCCACATATACAATCTATATAAAATTGCTTTCTTTCTCAATGAGGGATGAGGGAAGGAAGCAAAGAAGAGAATTTGGAACTCAAAATTATAAAAACAAATGTTAAAAATTGCTTTTAGATGCAGTTTTAAATGTATACATATGTATGGATATGTAATTTTCACATTAAAAAAGATTAAATGCAATGCTAGGGAAAAGGAAGAAAAGTGGTTTCTAGGTATCTAATGCCTAGACAAGCCAGGGTCAAAGTTGGAGTTAGAATATAATTGTATTTGAATCCCAGGTCTGCCACTCACTATCTGTGTGACGTTTTATAAACTTTTATTCTAGAGCCTAAATTTCCTCATCTGTCAAGTACAGAGGCAGAGATAGATGACTTTTAAGGCCCCTTCTGACTCTAAAATTGTATAAAGATAACTGGATTCAGAGTCCAGGGACCTGGGTTGGAATTACAGCTTTGCTACTTACTGCCTGCAAGGCCTTGAACAAGTCACTTAAGCATTCAAAGACCTTGGTTTCTTCTTCTGTTAAATGAAGAGGTTGTTCTAAATGACCTGTGAAGTTCTCTTCAAATTTGAAATCTATGATCCAATAAGCCTAATCAATCACTTCTGTCATTCCAAGAAGGCTTACTGGCAGAAATGGAATTGTAGGGTCAAAAGAGGAACGAGAGACTGAAAAACTGGATCCTAGCATCCCTTTCCAACTAAGGAGTCTAGAGTTTTAGGATTTCCTCTTCAGATCAAGAAAGAAGGGGAAGAATCAAGAGACCTGAGTTTTCAGTCAATTTACTTTGTCTCAGTTTCCTTATCCATAGATTTCAATAAACTCTCCTTCCTTTCTGCCTCTTTTGATGAAGTACAGTAAGGTAAAAGATAGGAAAAAAAGGTGCTACTGACATTACCTTGATTGCTACTGTAAGGAAGGGGTGGTATATTTTATGCACTGTGACTCCTCCCTGGAGTGGGGACAGTCAGGGAGGACAAGGGGAAACGTGCACAGCCATGGTATCAGCAGCCCTGGTAAAGGACTTCCTGGGGTCAAGAGAAGGGCTGCGATATGGGGAGACTGGAAAAAGGTTCAGAAATCATCTCTGGGTTTCAATTATCTAAATCTCCCTGTCCCTTATTAACAAGGAAAGTTGACACTGATTTGTCATCTCCATCTGCAGGGTTTCTCATGGCAATGGAAATATTTTAAATGTCTCTAGTCTTTCAACTAAAAATCTCTAAGTACATGTTTCCCTCTCTGTCAGGGAAGAGTGCCTGGGGCTTTGGGCTCTGAAATATCAAATCTACATCACCTTTTTTTGGCTCAGTTCCTATGGATACTAAATCTTCCTCTCCTATGAGGAGTTGGTCTGGATATTGATGTACAATGTCAGCATTCTTTCCTTTAAAGGGGGCTCTTTAGACTTTTCCAAAAGAATATAGTGGTGGAAAGAGAAAGTGCCAGAACACCATGACAGAAATATCAAGAGCTAACCATGGAAGGCTACAGGCTAGGGAAAATGGTTGTCCAGCTGCAGAATTCCATGATTCCAGGGCTGCAACTAAATGCCATTAAAACATCTGGATGAAAAATCGGCCAATTGTTGGGATGTTTGGCACTTGGTAGAAACAAAATAACAACATATGGAGAGAAGAGAGAAAGGAATGAAAGAAGGAAGGACATAAAGAAGGAAGGGAATGAAATAAGTAAGAAAAAAGGAAATAAAGATATAAGAAAAAAAGAAAATACAAAGAAAAGAAGATATAAGGAAGAAAGGAAGGAGGAAAAGAAGGAAGGCTGTAATATATAAGAAAGGACATAAGGAAGGAAGGAAATGAATAAGGAAGGAAAGAAAGAAGAAAGGAAGGAAGCAAGGATATAACAAAGGAAATGAGGAAGGAAGGAAAGAAGGAAGCAAAAATATAAGGAATGAAATAAAAAAGGAAGGAAGGAAGAAAAGTCAAAGGGAGCTCAGTGCCAAGAAGACTTGGTCCTCAGTAGAACTGTACTACTAGTTGGTTACTAGTAGATAACTAGCAGGCCTCTCTGGACCTCTGATTCTTTTTCTTGGAAAGAGTTGGCATAGATGACCTTTAACATTCCTTCCCGTTCAAATAGTTTGTGTTTCTAGGGACTCTGTGATACATAAATAAACATACATATATACATATACACATACCTATAAATATGCTGCCTCCTTACCCTAGCTTAGGCTAGTTTTAGAAGGAAGCTTCAGCAATGACAGCAGATGACTCATCGGAGCCCCCTACTTCCATGAGCTCCACATTAAATCATTTCTAGAAGGCATTCTGATCTCCAGCCTTTTGATCTCATAGCATAGAAAGCTAGACTGGACATCTGAGTTACTTGACTTTCTCATTCCCAAAGAAATCAGACACTTAGGGAGTTACAATTCATACTCTAGCCCCCATTAAGCGTAAGAATAGAAATAAGAGTTCATGAGGAGGATTTAGCTTAGGCATTAGAAGAAACTTCCTATTTGTGAAAGTTATTCAGCAATCCCACTGATGTGCCTAAAGAAGACTGTCATATGTATTTTTATTAAAAACAATGACCCTTGCCTGGGCAGTTAGAAGAATTCCCTGGAGGCAGAAGGATAGATAAACTGACTTCTCTGGGTCCTCTCTGTCCCCCTTACCTGTTTCAGGTATCTGGAATTTGAGTTCTCTATCCCCATCCTCTGAGATTTCCTATGGTCACATCAGGCATGGTTTTTGATGCTCCCTGTGACTTTAAGAGCACAGAATCCTGCCAAAGCTCTGATGGCCCCAGGCAGCTACAAGACCAGTGACTGGCAGCCTCCTCTGACCCATAAAAGCCACTCCAGGCCTGGAAGCCACTGAGCTTTCCAGTAAAAACAGCAAGAGGTCAAGCAGCCCCACCTCATCATGCTTTTTCATATCCATCGTTCAAACATGGCTAAAATCGCCCTTCCCTCCTGGACAGAGCTGAGAGACAGTGGCTTTTTTTTTTTTTCTGAACAAAGGAACCATTCAGCTACTTAAGTACGTGTTTATTCCTCTGGTGTTTAATATAAATATAGTGTCCTGCTTCTCCTCCTACCTGTTCATTTACATCAGAGCTGTTGGACACCATTCATTCATTCAATAGAGACTTATGAAGCCACATACTGTGTGCAGAGAACTTTGATAGACGCTAATAAAAATACTGCTTCACATTACTCTTCTGCTCAATAACCTTCTATGAATCCCCATGGTCTGCAGAAGGTCTAAACTCCTTGATTGGGCTTTCTAGGCCTTCTGCTTCCTGGCTACTCCCTACCTGTTCAAGCTATCTCCTGTCACTCTCCTTCACTCTACTCAAACTGGTTCTGCACATTGTTTCCCCAAAACACCACATCCATTCCCACCTCTGTGGCTTTGTTCTCATTATTCCCTCTTCCTGAAATGGCACTCATCACTCTCTCTGTGTATCGGAATCCAGTTTAAGTCATATGCCCCCCAAATCCCCAGTCTTCAATGATAATTCTCTCCTCTGAACTCTTACAGCCATTACCATCCATTCCACTTACTCGGTCCCTATCATTTGTCCCCTTGTATCGTTCTTTTTCTTTATTCATCGTTTCTTCCCAGGTATGTTGTAAATTCCTCAGGGACAGCCTTAATTCAATTTAATTCAACAAGCTTTTATTAGGTGTGTATTACATGCCAGGCACCGTGCTAGGCACTGGTGACACAGAGAAAAAAAATGAAACATTTCCTGCCCAAAATGTTTATACAAATAAGTAAATGTGGATTATATACAGATTAAATGAAAGAGTTATTGTTGTTGGCCTCATTGCTAAGTACAAGCACTTGCACAGGTGTGCTCTAAATACATTTGTTGATGACAATGATATGTCCAACCCTAAGCTTCTAGGGCTGATCAATTAGGGAAAAGAATGATTCCTTTCACCTTTCCCTGGTGTGCCACCCTGGAAACCTTAGTCTTGGGAAACTGAGCTGGATCAGAAAAGGAAACAGATCCCTTGAGTTGCATCCTCCTGGGTGAAGGCAATGCCCAGGAGCCCTGAAGGCTCTTCCTCATACTGACAGTGATACTGAAGATGGAGAAACCAGAGGTGTGACAGATTCATGCAGTTCTTCTGACTTTCTCTTCCACCTCTAGACCAGGAAGAGACCAGGTGCAGTCATTCCAGCCATGCCCTTGCATTCATAGAAGCCTTGGATCTGTACTGCTCTCAGAGCCATAACCAGTGATTGATGTGCCCAGGGCAAGCAGCTCAAACAACATCCTAGTCAGATATGAAATAGAGGCTGGAAGGTCCATAGAGCGGGGCAAGGGAGGCTTGGTCTAAGGGGGAGCTAATCTGGAGGTGGGTAGCAGGGCTTAGGGGTAAGGAAGGAAGCAAGAGATAGGTTCTGATTTTAACTAGCTAACTAGCACAAAGTAGCTTCCTAGTTTAATTAATTCTTCATAGGTGACCTTTACAGCAGCACCCTGGGACATTGCCCCACCCTAGTTACACTTTGCCTATTCTTAAAAACCTCCAGGAAAAGGAGAACATTATACACAGTAACAATGACATTGTGCAATGGCTAACTTTCACAGACTTGGCTCTTCTCAGCAATGCAGGGATCTAAGATGACTCCAAAAGACTCACAATGGAAAATGCTGTCCACATCCAGAGAAAGATCTAGTCTGAACACAGATGGAAGCAGACTATTTGCTCTCTTTGTTGCTGTGGCTGTTTTTTGTTTCTTCTTTCTTGTGGTTCCTCCCACTGGTTCTAATTCTTCTTTCCAACATGACTAATGTGAAAATATGTTTAATATGAATGTATCTGTAGAGCCTAGATCAGATGGCATGCTGTCTTGGGAAGGGGAGAAAATCTAAAACTCAAAATCTTATGGAAGTGAATGTTGAAAATTAAAAAAAAATTTTTTTTTTAAATCACCAGGGGAAGAGCTTCCATAAGCATCCTTGGGTGTCTTGTTGGTATACTTATTGATCCTCAGAAGCAGAAAGTTTAGCTTGACATTCATGCCTTTTCACTGGCTGCTTCCTTCCTCCCCTCCCCACACCCCTCACCATGCTCATGCCTGGAACATTCTCACTCTTCATCTTCACCTCCTGGCTTCTTTCAAGACTCAGTTCAAATCCCGATTTCTGCCCCCACCCCTCACTACTTCTCCTAGCACCTTCTCTCTGTTGTTCCCTCCGATTTATCCTGGATCTCTCCTCTCTGAACATCATCCTCAACATGTTGTCTCTCCCATTATGTGAGCCCTTTGTGGACAAGGACTGTTCTTGCCTTTCTTTGTATAGACCCAGTACAGCACAGTGCCTGGCATATAGTGAGAGTTTGATGAATGTTTGCTGACTGACTGCTGCCCCCTTTTAATCTTTGTGCCTTGGCCATGGAGGTGATGGCCACAGCCCTCAGTTTTACTCTCTTTGCTGAGAGCTGTCTTAGCACTGTCTCTTTAGAATTCTTTGGTGTTAGTACCAATTTGGAGTTGGTACCTCCAACCTCTGGTGAAATCCTCCTTTACCAAGAAAACCCTTGGGCCTTCAAAACATACCCCAGCAAGTCATAGGCCTTATTAGTATGAAATATGTGAAGGAGAAGAATGAGGGAGGGGAATTTCACAACTCAGGGGTTGTTAACCCTGGATCTGTACATTTGTTATTGTTTTTAATATTTTGATAACTGAATTTTGGTACTATATGTTTCCTTTTTGATCTTATGCATTTAAAAACATCATTCTGAGAAAGACTTGATAGGTTTGACCAGATGACCTAAGGGGTACATGACACAAAGTTAAGAACCGCCATGTAACTTAATTTCTTTTTTAAAAAATGTATTTATTTACTTACTTTTAGTTTACAACATTCAGTTCCACAAGCTTTTGTGTTCCAATTTTTACCCTCCTCCCTCTCCTCCCCTCCATGGAGGCATGCAATCCATAACTTAACTTCTTAAAAGGCCTGAACCTTTGGGCCTTTGCTCATTTACAGAACTTTGCTCCCCTTGAGAACTAAGAGACCAAACTCAAAGAGGGAGCTTGATAATGGGGATATAGCCTGTTAAATAGAGTTGGAGCTGAGATTAGAAATCCAGCCAGAGTAACCCCTAAATAGGGACCCTGTTTGGCTTTGACCCTTGCTTGAGCCTCTTTCCCTGGCCAGTACCTGGGAAAACAAGGAGCTTCACACTTATGTAAGCTTTAAGGTTCACAAAGTGCTTTACATTTTACAGATAAAGAACTGAAGCTGAGAGAGGGTAAGTATCAGAGGTGGAACTCAAACTCAGATGTTCCTGACACTAAGTCTAGGTCTGATTTGACATGCATTGAGTCCATGAATTTCCAGCACCAGTTTTCTGAAGCTAAGTCTACTTTGACCACCTCCTTCTCTTCCTCTCTTCCTTTTCCTCCTTCCTCCTTCTCCTTCCTTCTCCTCTTCTTCCTCTTCCTTCTTTCCACTAGCCTTTTTTCTTGGACTCCACAACTTCTTTGAAATTGCAGACTGTAATGTTAATGGGATATAAGATCTTCCCTGCCCATTAATGCTCTCACCTGGAGCCCAGTAAGGGAAGCTTGCTTAAGGGAGGCATCCTTGTAAGAAGGCTTTCACACCTTTTGCTAATTTCTAATTAGGGACTGAGTCAGGAGGGTTGTGATGCCTTCTGGCTCTGAGAAATGTATATATACTGAGTTGGTATTTTGCTTTGGGGGCTCACTTATGAGAAGGATCTTGTGATTCCCAGGTTGAGATTCTGAGTGATCATATCCCTGACTGCTCAGATATGAAGGCTCTCTAGATCCAGGTATGTATTTAAGTGTATAGCAATATTGCTTTGATTCAGGCAGTCAGAGCCCTGTCTGTTGGTCTTCATTTCTCTGCTTACATCTTCTCTGTTTGTATTTTCTCTGAAGTTTAGGGTACTGACTTTTCCCTTGAACTAGTGAATGTAATTTAAAAAGATTGCTGACCCCTTAAACAGCTATCTTTTCTAGTAAAACATATCTAAGAATATGTTAGCAGCCATCCTGGGTATGCCAGTGTGGTTGCTGCTACACGGAGTCAGTTTCTCCATTTTTTTCAGGTCTCATCCTGATTCTGTACACCCTGCTCAGGGAGCTGTCCCTGGTGTACACCCCTCCTGGATGTGACCCAGTACCACCTCAGTACCTTCACCAACATAATCTCCATTAGCACCTCTATAAGTGAATGACAGTTCTTCTCCATCTTGGGGCTGGGCTCTCTCCCATATCTTGGGAAGGAGCTTTGGCCACTTGATCTGAGAGTAGTCATTGTGTTCCCTAAGATACTGGAAGAACTTCTCAAATCCAGCTTAGAGTACAATGTGACTTTGAATAAGACCCTTAATCTTTCGCTATCTTTTGTTATTGTCATTTTCCTGGCCTGGGATATCTTTTCTCCTCTTTCTCTTCCTTTGTTGTTAAATGTTGTTGAAGACTCCTCTCCAGGAAACCAGTCCAACAACACCCAGCAGCCTCTAGACACAGTGAGAAGACATAGCTACACAGCTCTGCTTTTTTGTTGTGTATGCCCTTAATTGGTCCATTCTCTATTGTTAGAAGGACAACTCTCAGGGATAATAGCCAGGTTTCTCCTTCCTCTATTACTCTGCATCAGATGTAGGATTGAGCTTTGCTCAATTATGCTGATGGACACTCTCTATGCCTCCCCATTTGAGCAATGGATCCAAGAATCTAGAATTTCTACTTCTAACACTGCTTTGAGGATGCACATGTGACCTTAGTAAAGCCTCTTCACTTTCCTAAGCCTCAGTTTCCTCTTCTGTAAAATGAGGGAGTTGAGTCAGATGGTCTCAAAGATTCCTTCTAGTGCTAGTATTCTACAAGTCTATGATAAGACAGGAGATGTGATCATGATCCTCACCTTTCTTTACCAGTCCTTAGCACAACACCTGGCACATAGTAGGTGCTTAATAAGTGAATATTAACTGACTGACCTAATCTTCTTTGTTTTCATGGGCCTCTTGGACAGCTTGACAAAGACTATCAATTCCTCAGAACAATATTTTTCAAATGCAAAAAAAAATACAAATAGGACCACAGTAAAATCACAAAAAGGATTACAAAAGAAGCCAATTATATTGAAATATAGCTATCAAAAATATCTTTACAAAAACAAACAAGTTCACAGCCCCTGGGTTAAGAACCCATGTAGCAGAAATGGGACCAGTGAAATCCAAGGTCCCTCTTCATCGGTGCCCCCTTGCCCTCTAACCTTGCCCTCTGAAAATAGGAAGCAGTAATAATTCCCCTTCTGAAAACACAACTTCTGTCCCAGCAGTAGTTAAGTTCATTGCCACACTCAGGCTCCCCTGCTATTTGCATGTTGCTAGGAATTCAGGTTGTTCTGACTCTAATTAGAAGGTGCTGAGCAGTTTTGCATGTTTCCTAGTAAATATGTCATAACAAAAATCCATTCACTCTTTCTCTCCCCATTAACCACCATCTTCCCTATATAGCACACATTTCACTCTCTTCCCCAACCCCCTTTTAGCTGTTAAACTGAGATGGGTTTTTCCTCTAGTGGAAAAAAAACAATTTGAGCCTGGCTTTATCACTGGCATATAATAGTTTTGCAACATATTCCAAATTCTCAGACTGCTTTCCCAGAGTCATCCTTTGAGTTTGGAAAGGACCTCAGAGGTCATCTACTCCAGCCTTTAGAAGTTAGAAATTCCAGTCTCCAACCACAAGCTTCTCTCTCTCTGTCTCTCTCTTCCATATCATGAAATTTGATCCCTTGACCCATCCCTTTTCTTCTAGTTCATTGCTCTAACTCTGGCTTCACTTACATAGAGGACTATGTTGGAAAATATTTAACAATCAGCTATGGTGGGTGGATATAAACACAATACATTCTAAAACTTAATTGTATTGTTAATATTTTATTCAACACTTTATTAAATCTAGACAATCAACAAAGCAATAAAGCATATACAGATTTGTAGCATTTGCCAATGTTCAGGTTAAAAATGCTCACACTGAAAATTTAACAATCAGCTTTGGAGATCAAGTATGAGCCAGCCTCAATGCACTCCATTCATATTTCTTGTTTTTACATAGTTGTTTACATAGCCTCCCCCACTGGGCTGCGAGCTCCTTGAGAGCATGGACAATTTTAAAAAGCTTTTCTTTGTGTCCCCAGCACTTAACACAATGCTTGACACATAATGCTTTAATTAATACTGGTCAACTTCATTTGACTTACCTCTGTGGGTTTGGCCTATATCCACCATTTTAATATTTCACTTGCTGCAACCCTAAAATCCTTGGCCTCCTGATGTTCCACCACTTCTAACTCCTGAATCTTCATCAAGGGGCAGCCTATTCTCCACCCATTTCAATTCCTCTGCTATTGCTCCCTGTCTGCTGAGAATAGCTGGAGAAAGTCAGAGAGTCCAGCTGATTTCACTCATTGGAAAAGGTTGGCACATCCCTCAAGTCATCACTGCTTTTCAATACTCCTTCCCCTCTATCCAATTGGATACCAAGTCCTAGTAATTTTTCTCCAGGCACATTCCTTGCAACCACACCCTCACCTTTTCTCCCACTGCCACCCTAGCAGAGGTCACAGCTTCACATAGAATCTAATATGTGCAAGGGGCCTCAGAAGCCATTGAGACCAACCTGGACCTGATTGAGAATGCCCCCTCCAACAATTCTAACAAGCAGCCAGCCATTCAAAAGCTTTTGGGTGAAGGCATCTGGTGAGAGAGAACCTACTACATTCCACCCACTCTGAGAAGCTGTTACTTACATTAAACTACATATAACCGCTAGTTCAGTCCTTTGGGGTCAAGCCCAAGAAATCTCATTTGTCTTCCATACATCTCTTTGAATACTAAGACAGTATTCCCCTAAATTATCTCTTCTCAATGCTAAGCATCACCATGTCCTCTAACCAATCCTCATCTGATCTCAAAACCCTCCACCATCCTAGCTGCCTCCTATTAGATGCTTTTTATGTTCTTCCTATTTTGGCATCCAGAAGTGAACATAAATACTGCAACTGGAGTCTGACCTGGGCAAAGTACAGAGGGATCACCACCTGCCTAAAGGCAACCAGGATAGAAAGGTGAACCTGGCATCAGGAAGTCCTTTGTTCAAATACAGCCTCAGTCATGTACTAACTTTGTGACCTTGGGTAAGTCACTTTACTTCTGTTTATCTCAGTTTCCTCTCTAAAAAATGAATAGCACATTGCCAGGATAAAATTAGATGATAAAATAGGGTAAGTGTAAAGCACTTAGCACAGTGTATTACATAGTATGCATTTAATAAGTGCTAATATTTATTATTATTATCATTCTTTAACTCAGTCTCAGATTCTCACTAGCTGTGTGACCCTGGGCAATCCCTTAACCTCTCTCTGCCTCAGTTTCCTCATCTGTAAAATGGGGGTGATGATAGTACCTAGGGTTGTTGTGAGTATCAAATAAGACTTACAAAGCATTTCGCAAACCTTAAAAGTGGTAGACAAATTACGATTTACTATAATTTATCATAATATGGTATGAATATAATTATAATATCTATTTAATAATATAATTGGTTTATTATAAAGTGCTATGCATTATTGGTGTGGTCAGGATACAGGTGGAACTGAGGAGGCCTGAATTAACATTCACTAACGCTCACGCTCACCCTCATGTTTACCTTCATGCTCACTCTCACGCTCACACACTCAGTCTCACATCCTCTCTCACACCCTCTCTCACTCACTTTCTCTCACTCTTTTCCTCTCTCTCCCTCCCCTCTCTCTCCCTCCTCTCTCTCTCTCTCTCTCTCTCTCTCTCTCTCTCTCTCTCTCTCTCTCTCTCTCTGTCTCTCTCTCTCTCTCTGTCTCTCTCTCTCTGTCTCTCTCTCTCTCTCTCTCTCTCTCTCTCTCTCTCTCTCTCTCTCTCTCTCTGTCTGTCTCTCTCTCTCTCTGTCTCTCTCTCTCTGTCTCTCTCCATATTTGTCTGTTACTTTTATATGTTTCTCATGTTGTCTCACTATATTTTCTCTGTCTCTCTTTATGTAGGCAGCCCTCTGTCTCTCAATCTCTGCTTCATTTTATCTCTGCTATAAGCACAGAGTGCCATCCATTTATGTTTCTTACATTTCTTTCCTTTTTCCCCCTGTTGTTAGGAAAACAATTTCTGAGGATTTAGTATCCCATTGTGCCAAATCCATCTGGTCTGGAGGGGGCCCCATTCGGCCCCAGCAAGTTAGTCACTGCTTGAAAACAGTAGCTGAGCCGAAGAGAGAAATTCAGAGGGACTTTAATTGCTTTCTAGAGTCTATTGAGTTGCCATCAGAAAGCATCAAGAACATTTTATAGTCTCACTCCAGTGCCTAACTCCAGCAGGGAATAGGCTGCTTTATCATTTTGTTGATTGCCATCAAATATATTCCAGTTACAGAATATGCCTGGGATGGAGGGAGGGAAGCAGGGTCATTGTTCCAAATTTACAGATTAGGAAACTGGGGCTCAGGAATATTGAGTGATTTGTCGAAGACAGTGCAGGAGCACAGCAAGTTTGCCAGTAGAGCTTGGATGCCCATTCCTGTGGTCTTTGAAGGTGATTGTGGACTGCCCTCTCTGTAGAACAAATAGAGGGTTAAAATTCTCTTACTTTGAGGCTGCCCATATACAATAGGTGGGGGCTGGGGGGGAGTGGAGGGAGAGAAAGACAGAGAAACAGAGACAGAGAGAGAGACATAAATAGACAGAGAGACAGAGAGAGAGGAGGAGGAGGAGAGAAGAGAGGAGGAGGGAGAGAGAGAGAAAGATAAGTAAAGGAAGTAAAACGGTTGAGAAGTGAGAGGGGAGACAGTAGCTGGGGGGTGGGGAGGAAATAGGGTAGATAGGACCTATGGGAAGAGTCTACCAATGGCTAATATCAGTGCCCAATTTTAGTCAGAGCTGACTCAGATAGACAAAGTAGGCAGTCACCTAAGATTCAACCTCAGGGGAAGGTAGACGGAAGAATATTATTGTTCTTAGCAATGATTATAATATCTAGTATTTATATAACACTTTAAGGCTTACAAAGAGCTTTACAAATATTATTTTATCCTCACCACAACCTTGGGAGACAGGAGCTATTCTTAACCCCAATTTACAGATGAGGAAACAGAAGTAAATGGAGGTGAGGAGATTTGCCCAGAGTTACCCAGCTAGTAAGTGTCTGAGGTTGAATTTGAAATCATGTCTTCCTGATACCAGGTCCTGTAATTCTATTCACTGAACCACCTAGATGTCAATGGAACCCAGATGCCAGCTTAGTCCTGGCTCTGATTTAAAGTTCACTGGTATTTGAATGGATAGATCAGTTCAATTCTTGGGCAAAGAAATAGTAGCAATAGCAAATAGAAGAAGTAGCAAGGGAGCAGGGTGTGCCACCCCTCCTCCTTTTTGTTTTTCCAAAGATTTGAGAGAAGTCAAACTTTCGTCTACAATGAGATTTTTGGACTGGCTATGGTTTTAAGTTACTAGAGTTGAATTCAAAGCAAAAGCATTCATTGTGGTCCTCCTGTGTGCTAAGCACTAGAGATGAAAAGACAAAAGTGAAATGTTCCCTCTCCTCTGTCAGCTTGCCTTCTGTTAAATGGCTACCACAACAATAAGTCAATCTTCCAAAGAGTATTTTAGTTAGACATAGTAGAAGATAGAGAGATGTATAAAATGTGATCCCTGCCCTCAAGGAGCTTATAATCTACAGAGATAGATGGGGAGATGAGATTAGCACACAGTAAAGATCAATGCCAAGAATGTCTATGTCAAGAAGCATCTATTAACCACCTACTATGTGTCAGATACTGTGATACAAAGAAAGATAAAAGGCAGTTCCTGCTCTCTAGTTATTTTAAGTCTAATGTGGGAATGGAAGCCATCATGGAAGTGAAAAATTAATATATTGCTGACTCTAAATTTCATGCTCAGTCAATGTGTGTTGTACTGGTCAAGAAAGGCTTCATGGAAGAGGGGAATTTATCTGAGACTTGAAAGATGGGTCAGGTGCAATGATTTAGATAAGTGGGAGGAAGAAAGGAGGTGATTCTTAAGGAGAAGACATGAACAATGGAGCCAAGGAAGGAGTGAGAATAGTCAGTTTGTCAGACAGTGAGGATGCTGGCCTGTTTGGAGTGCAAGCTTGTTTCAGGAAATAATGGGACATAAGATTGGCTAAAGTAAAAATATGGGAAGGAAGACGGCTGGGAAAGGAAGAAGTTTGGAAAATTAAGAGGAAAGTCTAAGACTTATTTAACTCTAATACAATATCATTAGATTTCCCCTGGGGTCAAACCCCTGGATAGTCTGGAAGCAACAGTTTAAGCTCCCCTCCCGCTATGACCCTTGGCTTCTCTAACCTCATGTTGCTGAAGCAGAAACTGTTCATCTCACTATAGCATCTTGGCTGAGCTCAAAGAGATGGCCACCTGTAATGGTAATGGGCCTTTTAAAAGTGTCTGGAGTCACAAATATCTCCAAAGATTATTCAAATAAGAAACTGATAGATTTCGTCTGAATTGGCCAACAAGGATATCTGTTTTTGTTTTTTTCAATTTTTGTTAGGGGGATGAGGGAGCCTTCCCCAGTGTTATGGCTAGAGAAAAGGGCTTTGTGCTTAGTTATGCCAATCAAACTCAAGCATCTGATGACCCCAGCTACCACAGGATTGGAGGAATCTTCTGAGTTTGCATCATAGAGTATAAGATGCCCAGTCAAGCTCAGTGTGGCAGTGATGAAGGAATATGAATGCTTCCTAGCTGAAGAAGGAACCTAGAATAAACTTACCTGGAATAGCAACTAACAAAACAACCATCCTGAACCTGGCACACAAACATGATAAAGCATGCCAACACCATAGAACAACACGTCACTATCCTCTTCTATTTTTTTCCTCAGCAACAAAGTACCTAAGGGGATTTTTATCCTAATAGTGTGATCACTCTCCACTAAGTCCTATTTCATGGTGCTATGGCAGTGGTCACGGATTCTTTTTTTTTTTTTTATTAATTTGTTTGTTTCCTTTTAGTTTACAGGATTCAATTCCACAATTTCTTGAGTTTCAGATTTTGTCCCCCTCCCTCCTCTCCCCACCATGGCAGCTTATAGTCAAGTATAGGATCTATAAATACTTTCACATTATACATTAAGTGGTCATGGATTCTTAAAGGCTATACCAGTTTCACCCAAGCCCTGGCAGAGCCTACTAGGTTAGAAAGTCTTCAAGGATGGGCCCACTGATAGATATTCTATTTGCTATCTGAGGATCAGCCCTAGTCAAGTTCAGAGAGGCTCATTTTCAAGTTGGTCAAATTTTTCATCCATAGAAATTTTTAGCCTGGGGTTTATTTATTTTAAATATATTTTGATAGTCATATTATTTTATTCCCCAAGTAATCCTATGTGTTTTATTCTATGCACTTAAAAATATGATTCTGTAAACTGGTGTATATCTTTTGCCAGGCTGCCAAAGGAGTCCATGGAAACAAAAACAAAAACAAAAAATTAACAGGCTCTGTCTTAAGTTATTCAAAAGTTGTGACTTGCATTGATGGAGGGAGTGTTCATACCAACAAAGTCATATATCCCTAAAGTGTGGATAAAATATAGTCATACTGTGTAAAGGCACAAAAAATTGTTTGCAACTAGACTACAAGATTTTTGCTGAAAAGAATCAGGTCTTAGACTGCCGGTCTTTCTGTCTCTGTCTCTTAGTCGCTCTCTCTCTAACAGTGGTAGGTACACAGTAGGTGCTAAATAGGCAAATCTTGATGAATACCTGAGTAGTTCCCACTTGTCAGTGAGGCAATTTGTTGAGTGATTCCTACTGCAAAGTACTTTATTAGGCAGTAGGGGTAGAAATTGAGAATTGGAGGGGGAGGGAATAACAAGACATTATTCCTACATTCTAGGAACATACAGTTGTATGATGTTAGAGCTTCTTCAGATCATAAAAATTACTTTGTCCAGCACCTTGATTTTAGGAGACTAAGCTTCAAATCCAAATTCTATCTTCTACATGAAGACTTTTCTCATCTCCAGATGCTAGCGTCTCTTCCCCAAAATTACCTTGTATTTATTTCAAAGATATATTCCCTAAACATATGAAGGAGAAAATAGGAAACATGGAATCTTAGAGTTGAAGGGACTTCAGTGATCTAGTCCAGCTCAGACCTACATAGGAGCCCTTCTACAGCAGCCCCAATCAATCTAGTTTTCACTTGAAGATTTCTAGTAGGATAGAACTAATAATTGAATGCCCCAAGGCATCCCAACATATATTTGCATGGTTCTGATTATTGGGAAATTTTTCCTTACATCAAGATTAGAGAGGTGATAGTTTTGCTGCAATCTTTCCTGGTTGGACCTGTCTCCAACCCTGTGTTATTATATATTGAGTGCCAGCTCCAGGTTTATATGGACTGGGTTCAGTTTTGGGGACAGTCACCCCCAGTTTTTCTCTATCTGAGTCATTTTGCCACCACTCAGAATTCCCTCTAGGAAACTGTTCATATCTGGGTCTCCACATATGTGGGTAAAAAAATCCTATACAAGCACTCAAGGTAACAGTGCATATTACATACAGGGGTATAGGACAAAGTTAATTTTACTCTACAGAATTTTTTCTTTTGCTTCCCCATGTTGTTACTTACTAAGTTCCTTGTTGCCTCTCTACCTGCAGGGGCTACATGCATGGTCTTCTTTCTAAGAAACTTGTGATGCCTCCAAGTGAACAATGAATATTTTTAAGTGCCAACTGTGTCCCTATTGCCATGTCTGATGCTGGGGGTACAAAAACAATAATCTTGCTTTGGCAGTTCATGCTTCCAAGGAACTTATATTTTACTAAGAAAAACATATGCATATCTAAATAGGTACCAAATACACACAAAATAAACATAAGATAAATAGAGAGCAGTTGGGGGAAGAAGCATCAACAGTTGAGGGATCAGGAAAGGCTTCATTTAAGAGCTGGAATGTGAGCTGAGTTTTGGAGGGGTCTAGGGATTCTACAGAAAGAGGAAGGCATAAGGAGGGAATATACTGCTGGCATCAAGGATAGCCTGTACAAAAGCATAAGGATGGGAAATAAAATGTCTTGGGAGAGGGACAGTATAAGGGCAAGCAAGGTGGGACTTTTGTTGTTTTCTTTTTGGAGTTCAGTTTCCCAGGCTCAGACTAATTGTGAATATCTGAAGGATTGATCTCCTTTGAACCCTGATAATTCACAGCTATGCTGAGTCACATAGGTTTCGTGCCTAATGGCTCTGAGTCAATTAGGGGCCAAGTCTTTGTTATATGCTCTGGGAAGTTGGCATTATGCTTTGGGGGTTCTCTCATAAGAAGGATCCTTTAGGGGCAGATAGGTGGTTCAGTGAATAGAGCACCAGCCCTGGAGTCAGGAGGACCTGAGTTCGAATCCAACCTCAGACACTTAACACTAGCCGTGTGACTTTGGGCAAGTCACTTAACCCCAATTGCCCCTCAAAAAAAAGATAAGTATCCTTTGATTTCCTCATCAAGACTCTGAGTGGCCATTTGGTAAGAGCCCCCCAACTCTTCAAATTTCTGTGCACCCTTGACCCAGTGATGTATGTAGAGTGTATAGCAATATTGTTGTATTCAGAAAGCTGGAGCCCTGTCTGTTGGTCTCTGTGCTAATTTCTTTGCTTGTATTTTCTCCATGTTTAGGGTGATGACCTTTCCCCTAAACTAGTGAATATAATTAAAGAAGATTGTTGACCACCTTAAAAGGTGCTTTACTTTAAGAAAAGTAGATCAAAGAACCTGTGCTAGAAGGTCATCCTGGGTGTGCTAGATTGATTGCTATTACAGACAGCAAGAAGGCAAATCTGGTTCCATATTGTGCAAGGCTTCAAATGCCAAACAGAGGGGTTGGAGTTTGATTGCATCCAGCACTTAGCACAGTGCCTACCACATAGTAGGTGCTTAATAAATCTTGTCAACTTCACTTGATTCTAGAGGAAGCTACTTGAGCTTCTTGAGCAAGGGAGTAACATGGTCTGATCCCGGTACTATGTGGGGGATGGATTAGAGAAGGGAGAGACTGAATGTAGGAAGACTATTTAGGAGTTTGTTGCAATAAGAGAGGGGGTGAAATCAGCAACTACAGATATATATATATATATGTATATATATATATATGCACACAATAAATACAACAAATATATATACAATATATAATAAATTTATATACTACATGTATGTAATAAATATATAATAAAAATTAGCTTTGAAAACATTTTAAATAACATATAAAATGTAGTACATTATCTTTAAACAGTTGTAGCAGGGAAGGAGTTAGGGTCTATTTTTAAATAAATATTTGTTTCAGTTAACAAACATTCATTTTGTCTTCTATCCATTCCTCCACCCACCCCCACATTGAGAAGGAAAAACAAAACAAAACCCTTGTAACAAATACATATAATCAACCAGAACAAATTCCCACATTGGCCCTGTCCAAAAATGTGTCTCATTCTGCCTCAGGAATCCATCAGCTCTCTGACAGGAGGTGGGTAGCACTCTCCATCATCAGTCCTCCAGAACTGTGAGTGATTAGCCATCACATTGATTAGAGTTCTTAGTGTTATTGTACACATTGTTCTCTTGGTCATGTTAACTTCATTCTGTATCACTTTATGCAAATTTTCTCCAAAACCATCTCTTTTATAATTTCTTTTGGCACAATAGTATCCAATTACTTTCATATATAATGATTTGCCAGCCATTCCCCAGTTGATAGGCACTTAGGTTTTCATTGTTTGCCTCTATAAAAAGATCTGCTATAAATGTTTTTGTATATATGGGTCTTTTTCCTCTTTCTTTGATCTCTTTAAGGAATAAGCCTAGTAGTAGTATCACTAGTTCAATGTACAGTTTAGTAACCTTTTAGAAACGGTTTCTGAATGCTTTCTAGAATAGCCAGACCAATTCATAGCTTCACCACCAATGTGTTTTCCCCTCTACAGCCTCTCCAACATTTGTAATTTTGTCAACTTAGACACTGTGGTGGGTGCAAGGCAGCACTTCAGAGTGTCTTTAATTTACACTCTTCAAATTATTATCTTTGGAGCGCTTTTTCATATGCTATTGCTAGCTTGGATTTCTTTCCTTGAGAACTGACTCCATATCCTTTGACTGTTTATCAATTGGCAAGTGAATCTTATTCATATAAATTTGAATCAATTCCATATACATAATACACACACATATATAATATATGTATGAAATGAAATCTTTATCAGAGAAATTTGCTGCAAGGATTTTTTTTCCCAGTTAACTAGTTCCCTTCTACTTTTAGCTATGTTGGGTTTGTTTGTGCAAAACCATTTAAATTATGTATATAAAAACTGATCATTTTTATCTTGTATGAACTCTTCTATCCTTTGTTTGGTCATGAATTCTTCCCCTCCTCCTAAATGCAAAAGTTATCCTCTTTCTTTTTTTAAAGCAATCGGAGTTAAATAACTTGCTCAAGGTTACATGGCCAGGTGTTTCTGGGTGGGTGCTAAGTGTCTGAGCCTGGGATTCGATCTCCAGGTCATCCTGACACTGGAGCCGGTGCTCTTACTCGCTGTGCTACTTGGCCGCCCCCAGTTATTCTCTTTCTTGCTCCTCTAATTTGTTTATGTGACCTTTTACATCCAAGTCATATATCCATTTGGAGCTTATCTTGGTGTGTAGTGTGAGATGTTGGTCTAAACCTAATTTTTGTCAGACTGCTTTACAGTTTTCTCAGCAGTATTATTGAATAGTAAGTCCTTGGCTAGGGTCTCTTTGAAAGAAGGTAGTCTGTATCAGAGAGCAGATGGTTGAGGTGGTTGCTATGGAAACAATTGAATATAGATTTTCTTTTTAATTTTATTTATGTTTATACTCATAATTTTATAGTTATTAGAGTTTTATTTTTATTTCATTTTTTCACCACACTCAGCTAAGCTATTGTTCAGGGAGAGGTGGAACCAGCATTTCTAAAAGAAAATAAAACAGGCAAAGATTTAGCTGGCAGGAAAATATATGACTAAAGAAAAAATACTCTTGAAAAAACTTGACATAGAAATATGATTATATATTTTCTTCCCCAGGAATTTTTCACTCTAGGGTATATGTTCTTTCAGTGTAATAGAAGGCAGATCCTCTCTGGGATTTAAATTGCCATTTCTCTCTCTCTCTCTCTCTCTCTCTCTCTCTCTCTCTCTCTCTCTC
>NW_027187376.1:2810046-2817434 GCF_028583685.1 Petaurus breviceps papuanus
TCTCTCTCTCTCTCTCTCTCTCTCTCTCTCTCTCTCTCTCTCTCTCCGTCTTTCTCTTTGTCTTTCTCCCTGTATCTATCTATCTCTGCCTCTCTCTCTCTCTTTCTCTCTCCCTCTCTGTGTATGTGTGTATCTCCTCTGTGTTTGTCCTTATGATGTAACTCCATTATAATTAACTTTACAAATGCATGTAAAGTAATATGAGGTAAACACATTTCAATTTGAAGTTTATGCAAAATAAAATAATGTGGGACAAGTACATTACAAGATGAGAATTGGGTGTACAAATGTTCATTCGCCCCCATGGTTTTCCTTGCTGCTTTTCCTGCTTTTCACTGTTCTCTTTCCCCTTATATGTTACATATATACAATATGTCTCTCAAGCAACTGAACCATGGGGAGGTAACCCTGAAAGTATATCCAGTATTAATAGTTCTTTCAGAATGAAATAGCTAGGACCAGAATGACTTGGATATATTTGGAACTTTCTACCTCTTTCAGATCTGGAAGCATTCTGCAATATTTGAAACTTTCCCGTCTTTTCAGACTTAGAGTCAGAAGGAATCTTGGCTTTTTAAGACTTTCAGCCCTTGACTTCCTTTCATATAAATGGACTTACTCTCTTTGAAAGAAGAAGTCTCCAATTTTTACTCTTGCTTGAGTTAGAATTAATCATCCTAGGCATACCCTCTTTTCCCAGCTCTAGTTCCTGTGTCTCCCAGTCCCTCAGAATCTTCTACTGAATCTTGAGTTGTGAAGGGGAATTTTGGTTCTCCACTTGTGTTCCCAAACACTATCTTCCTGGGTTGCTGGGTTGGTCCATGCAAATTAACCCAGGACTGCCTCAAGACTTCACTAGAACCCAGGTGGGGGAGGGACAGAACTGGCAGTTGCTTTTAGCTCTGGCCTTTGGGTTGGAACCACCTTACCACAATGACAAAGATTAACTTCCCAACTAAAGACTCGAAGTGTTGAGGAAACACCAGGAAAAGGAACATTCAGAGTAACGATAAAAGGCAATGTAATGTAGTCGAAAGAACTCCTAAAGAACTAGATTTGAGTCTGATTGTTATGATACTAGAGATTACTCCATCTCTGTGACTTAGTTTTCTTATCTGTGAGATGTTTGGATTAAACTGGATGATCTCTGATGTCCTTTCCAGTTCTGATTTTCTGTGCAATTGAAAAAAATCAACTTTATTTCACAGATTTTGAAGAAAGGTAGAGTTCTGGGTTGGGAAGGTATGGAGAAGTAATAAGAAACAAGACTGAATACATTAGGAAAGGCAGAGGGAGTAGGGAAGCAAAGGGAGAAGGCAGTGGGGAAGCCTAGGCACAGGATTTCACATTTGATGAAATAGTTCCAGGCAGGATGAATTGGAGGGAGAAAGACTAGCAACAGGGAAATCAGCAGGGAGGCTGCTTAGATAGTCTTGCACTGAGGCAATGAAAACATGGACTAGATTTGACACAGAGAGGAAGGAGGCAGATCTACTGTGAGATATTGCAATGAAAGAATAGGCGTTTGTGTCTCCTAGGTAAATATCATAGAATAATGAAACTAGAGCTGGAAAGAACCTTGGAGATCACCTAGTCCAGCCCAGTCATTTTATAGATGAAGAAACTGAGGTTTAAAGAGGTTCAGTGACTTGCACCAGGTTTGAGAATTTATTCAACTGTCCAGCAATGGTTTTTCACTGTTACTATAATACATGACTTGACTTATCACAGAAGAAATACCTACGGGCAGGGGTGTGCTGGAGCCAGCTCACAAGAACCAACCGCTCAATTTTCAGTGTGAGCATTTACACCTGGAAATAGGCAAATGCTACAGATCAGGGCTTGATTTGTTGTTTCATTGATTGTCCAGATTAAGAAGGTGATGGAGAAAATGTGAATAATGCAAGTGTACTTAAAAGTGTGTTATCTGCATATTTATGTAATTGAATCTGTATGGGTTTTTTTGGGGGGGTGGGCTGGGTTTTTTTTTTTTAGAAGATCCAAGTGTTAAATATTTAGTAGCACACCCCTACCTATATGTCATAGAGAACATAATGTTCTGATGTTAAAAAATATGTGTATTTATTCAAATCTTATTAGAAAGTATCCTTTATTACATCCTCTACTCCACCCCTCCATTCTTCATACCCCTGGTACCTGCCTCCCTTGCCTATTCCTAGCTCTGGGTTTGATATTGGGGGTGTAAGCAAGGGAGATGTCTGAAGTGACTCACAGAAGAACGAAACACCCACTAAAACCACAGGTAATAGATGGAAAGATGAAAAGACATGAGCTAGTTCACCCACTTATTTTCATTTTACAGATTAGAAAACTGAGGCCCAGAGAGGTATAGTGATTTACATCCACAGCTCATAAGTGGCAGAGCTGGGGCTTGAGCCCAGGTTGTATACCTCCCATAGCTAGCATTCTTTTCACTAGACCATTTTGCCTCCCTATGACCCCTTCATTACTTTGTTGACTATACTGAAATAGACAATGGTGGCCAGATGCTTTGATGGCTGAGTATGCCTAATATGAACCCTAATTCTTAAATACATTTGGGCTCTTGGGAAGACTGGAGCAGAGTAGTTCTTGGAACTAACCCCCAAGCAAACAGTATTGGTCTGTTCCCTACTGCTCGTAATATGAAATAATTCCTATAGGACTTGCTGGTGGATTCCTGTTCCTGTTGGTTTGAAGTGTACTTATAGGGAAGGAGAATGGGGCCACTGCTGCTCCAACATCATAAAATCTGGTCTGTTGGTGGGAGTCTAATATATCATTGAGTTGGACCAAAACCAGGCTTTGACGAGCAGAGTGAAAAGAGAACTTCTTGATCTTGAAACTTATACTGGCCTATGAATTAGAGGTTGTCTCATTCAACCAACCATTCTAAAGATGAGGAAACTGAGGACACCCAAAGAAACTGAGGACACCTGAGAAAGCTGAACCCATGAACTATAGTCTAAAGGATGAGTGTTGAGTTTTATGAGGAGGGATCTAGAGTTAGTACTCAGGATTCCTGAACTCCCAGCTCCTGAATTCCCCAGATATGTGGGGAAATTGTAGCTGCTTGGCCTGAATTTGGTGTGCTGCCTGGTTGGAGAAGGGGAGCAGCTATACATTCTGTCTGCTGAGAAGTGCTACTGTGTGAGTTATTTGTTCTTTAGGGGGAAGGAGACTAGGGAATAAAGAAACCTTGGCACAAGGTTAGCAGTTACCATGAACTTATCAGCTGATCAACAAGCATTGTGTTACTGTTGTTCAGTTGTTTTTCAGTTGTGATTGACTCTTCATGACCTTATTTGGGGTTTTCTTGGCAAAGATTTATGAAGAACCTATTATGAGCTCATCACTGTACTAAATATCTGTATTACACACACATGCATATGCATATATATACACACATGTGTGTATTTATTTATATAGATAGGCATATGCATATAAACAGGTATATGAACATAATATTGGGGGAAGGGTACTAGATTCTGGGGGTAAAATGAAAGAGATATTATGGAGATAGAAATTACAATAGATGGGAATTGATTGGCTATGCAGGGTGAGTGAAAAGAGGAGGGAATAACACTAAGATTGTGAAACTGATTGACTGGAAAGATGGTGCCTTCATCACAAATAAGGCAGTAAAGGTGGGATGGGTTCTTTGCTTTTTTTACCCAATTTTCTTCAAAGGAGAACCAGTAGTCTCCCCTCAACCCCAACCCCTTTGATGATTTTAGCTGCCTATCCTGTACCTTCCCTAGCTCTGTTATCTCAGTGAACTGGTGAATTCAGAATTTTATCAACCTCTAGTAGGGTGGCTTTTCAATGGAAAAGTAAAGTGGGCTATCCCAATAATATGGTAAAATTAGTATGATGTGGATAAGGCTTAGATTCTCCCCGTAGCCCTGTCACTATCTACTTCTATGACCTTAGATCTAGAGGCTACAGAAAGTACCTCTCTGAACTATGGAGTCCTCTGTCAGATGATGATGATGATGATGATGATATAAAATACTTTACAAATGTTTCCTCATTTGATCTTTACAAATAACACTGTGAGATTGGTGCTTGCACTATCCCCATTTAGTAGGTGAGGAAAACTGAGGCTGAGATGGGCTCAAGTGACTTGCCCAGGATCATATAGCTAATAAATGTCTGGGCTCAAATTCAAACTTAGGTCTTCCTGTCCCCAGGTCTAACACTAGCTCCTGTGACACCTACCAGCCTCAAACAAGAGGGTGGGACCAGATTATCTCCAAGGTCCCTTCTAGATCAGAAATTCCATTTTTCTGTGATTCTGTGATTTGTCAATATAATAACAATTAGCTACAGTATGATATTTGGGGAAATTGTAGCTGCCTGGCCTGAATTTGGTGTACTGCCTGGTTGGAGAAGGGGAGCAGCTTTATAATCTGTCTGCTAAAAGGTGTTGAGTTATTTGTTCTTTAGGGGGAAGGAGACTAGGGAATAAAGAAAATAGAATGCTAACCAGTCCATTTTGTTTCCTTATGAGGTCTTGGAAAGCTGAAATCAATGGCTAAAATGAGAATTTAGAGTACTCTCTGGAAATTCTCTTATCCCACACACATCCATGGAATAAATTTCCTAATCCCCAGCCCATAGATCTTCAGGATCTGGCTGTATTTTTGGCATTGTGAATGAGAGCAGAGATAACTCATTTCTCCCACCCTTGCTCCCTTCATGAAAAGACATGACTTATTTCTATTATCCTCAGTATACCCACCCCTTTCTTCCTTCTTCTCTAACAAGCTACCCAAATGCAGAAAAAAAGTGGTAGAGCCACCCAGCAAATAAATGTGGTATTTTCTGCTCCAGTGGCTTAGGTTATTATAATTTAACAAGAGTAAATTAATTAAAGGCTTTGGGGAGGATTGCAATAACCCCAAAATAATTTGCTTAGTAAAGCCAGGAGATGTCAGCCATTGGAAAGGCAGGCCAGGAAAGGACATAGACCTCTTTATTTCTCTGGTTTACTTTTTTTTATTTTAAGGAGTTCTAGTCTCACAACCCAAGAACAAAGAAAGAAAATTATTTGCATCCCAAAGATTTTGGTAAAATAAAAACCAAAAAACAACTTCTCTGGGCATAGGGCCATTTTACATTTTATCCAGTGACTTCGAGAGTAGTCCCTGCCCCTGAATTTGCTACACTCCAGGTGCACCCTAGGTTTTCTTTGATTGTCTCAGAGATATTGTGAATTTTCTTTTATTTTTTTGGTTCAGGTCTATAATTTCATTGCTATAGGAAACTAACTTTTCCAGTGTGGAAGCTGTCTCCACCAATGGTAACCTGCCAGTCCAAAGTTGCTTAAAGAGAGGAATTGATTGATTGGCTCATGGTCACATGGCTAGTATGTGTCAATGTCAGGTCTTTCTGACTTCAAATTTGGCCCTCTATGCATGAATTCATGGCACTTTTTATTGCAAGATTTGGGATAGAGATTTCACCAGTATAGAGAAATTTCCTCAACAGTTTAGGTTGGAACTTTCCCCAAAACTTACAGTCTTTTTTCTTCCTTTTTTTTTTTTTAAATTTTATTTTATTTTCATGAAGATTGAAGTTTATAGTTTTAGAGAGTTATTTAGAGCAGGGAGGGTTAAGTGATTTGCCCAAAGTTAAGTTAAACTAATAACATATAGAATATTTTTCCTTTCCCTTTTTTTGGGGGGGGGGATGGAAACTATAAAATGAAACAAGGGTTTGTGGTTTCCAAATGACTGGAAAACATGATTGGAGGGATTTGCTGCTCAAGACAGGTAATATAATAATAATAATAATAATAATAATTATCAAAATTCAAGGCCAAAGAGATAACTTTGTAGTCTTCAATATTTCCAGGATCTGTGATTTCTTCAGTGTGAATTCTCCCTTCAGCAATGTAGATCACAATTCTTTATCCCTTAGCTGGCAGTCTTTGTCAGTCACTGTGACTGAAAAAGTCTGTAGCCCATGTGGTGAAGGGTCTTTCTAAAGTTAGAGAAGCAGCCTGTCCCCAATCCCATACTTGTCTTTTTGGCATGGAATCTCCTGCCAGGGCAAGTGATTTACCTCAAGCCTTCAAGAATCCAGACTCTCCTCCAAGCCAGGATGAAGCACCAGAAGATAGGACTTTTATAAATAATATGTATCAAACAAATGCATGAATATTACAAATGATGATAAACTCTTGATTATCTTTGGATCGATTTTCCATTTTGTGGATACTCTGGGGCAAAATTCTTTATTTCCAGATCAATATCCTCTTACTATTCAGCATGCTTACAAAATCATGTCAATTGCTCATTCATAGTGTGCTCAGGGAGTTAATGTGACTGATTTTTAAAAATGTAGTAGAACTGATTCATCCATCCTCTTCAGAGGTCACCTTGGTAGGCTAGATATGCATTCCGGGGATGCCACCCTTGCTCAACAAACCTTTAGGATGCTTCTTTGGGTATTGCCTATAGCCTCTGGGCTCCATTTTTCTGAATATCATTGGTGCTAGCCAATCTTCATTCTTTAAGAGTAGATTGGATATTAAGACAAGGTCAAAAGCCAAGTCTGGTGAATAATATTGGTGAATATTTTGGGGTCAGGGCTTAAAAAACCTAAACAGTATGATTATAAAGTACTAAGGCTGGTTTTCTGGAATGTCTCAAATTGACTGGGAAAGTAAATCTGAAAGATTTTCAAAATGTTTTGACTGCTGGCAGCTTCATTGGAATAAGTAAGGTCATACCTAAGCAAGAAAACACATTGAACAAAATTGTTCTAGGATGTTTGCTTTAAAAAAATAGATTTGTTATTTTATAATCATGTTTTACAGCAACAATTTTTGATATAACTCACGCAATACTCAATTAAGGGGGTAAATTTACTGCAAAGGAGCCTATACTTTATTCCAAAGCTAAGTAGAAATGACATTTATGTTATCTATCAACTCTTTTAATTTTTTTTTTTGCTTTTTTTCTCTTGGAGGGGGGGAGGACAGGGCAATTGGGGTTAAGTGACTTGCCCAAGGTCACATGGCTAGTAAATGTTAAGTGTCTGAGACTGAATTTGAACTCAGGTCCTTCTGACTCCAGGGCCAGTACACCACCTAGCTACCCCTATCAACTCTTTTTTTCCCTATTATTTCTACTCTGACAAGTCTGCTCCTCCTAGTAGTAAATACATGGGGGATCTCAGAACCAGTAGGCATCAGAAAGACATGGCTTTAAGACATGTGTCTGATACTTATTAGTTGTATGACTGTGGACAAGTCATGACCTTTGAGCCTCAGTTTTCTCCTCTATAAAACTGAATAATAATAACTATAGTACCTACCTTAAAAAGCTGATGTGAGGCTCAAAGGAAATAATATATTTAAAGTTCTTTGCAAACTAATA
>NW_027187376.1:2817444-2832202 GCF_028583685.1 Petaurus breviceps papuanus
CACTCACAACCTGCTTCTAAATCCTCTGAGCCCTAAATAGTAACACACAGGCAAGTGGATGCCAAGAATTCCAGTCTTCCAGTGACACAGTAGGCATTAGACTATGAACTCCTTGAGACCAAGACCTGTCTTTTGCCTGTGTTACTATCTCCAGAGCCTAGCTCAATACCTGGCACTTATTAGCTGCTTAATAAATATTTGTTGATGGACTGACAATATCCCACCTGAACCAGATTCTAAGACTCACTGGAGGACACACAGACTCGTGATACTAGGGAAGAACCAAGTACCAAGTACTGTGGGCATAGGATTCCTCAGGAAGAGGATTCCACCATGAGCTCATTCCATATTATTGATTCCCCAATCACTATCTTGAGCTAAGCTGAGGAGTTGCTAGGATTATCGCTGATTTTGGACAACTAAGATCCCAAGACACGTGACATGGGCACACCTGAGAGAACAGAGAAGGCCTTGTGAGTTCTTATATAAGGGATGTATCAGTTTTTGACCATGTAACACCAAATTGACCATCACCCTTGGCATTCTCTGTGTCTAAGACCTCAGGCAGCTTCCTGTACAACTTAATACATAAGGCTTTCTTCCTTATACATGTCATCTACAGTACATCATGTGGGCAAGTTCAAGCTCACCAGCACAGAGGCCCAGATTTTCTCTCATTTTTATAAGCTCCTTATGAGTGGACTCAATAGTTGACAGGCCAGGCTTTATTTTTCCCCAGTGGGGCTACTGGGCATCGTCTTAGTGGACTCATAACTCAACTGTTCTATCTCCCTGATTGTGGTAACAATAACCATCAAGGCATTGGTCTTCTTATTGCGTTTGATAGACACAGGTGAATGTGGGTCACTCCCAAATGGGTGAGATCTTGGTACAAGTGATGTGTAGTTATTCCTATTTATGGAACTACCTCACAAAGAAGTTGTGAGCAAATTGATTTCTGAATATGAATAATTATATATATTAGTGCTGTGAAAAAGTCCCCTGAACTTGTCTTGGCTGGTTCAGGGTTACAGAAAGGTTTTAACTGCTGTCTTCCTCTGAGGCTGCCCTCCATTTGCATGGATTTTCCAGGGATGGCCGTTATTTCTCAGAATTGGAGAAGATAAGAGTGAGAAGGGACCTCATTAACCATGTAGAGCAGCCCATACCAAAAGAAATCCCCACTATAACATCCCTGACAAGTGACCATCCAGCCTCTGCTTGAAGACCTCTGGAGGCAGGCCAACGAACACAGATGTTTTGTGAGGCATTGGGTGGAGGATACTGGAAGTAGGACAGAATTGCTTGAGTTTCATGCTTGGATTGGGTAGAGGTGCTTCCTTCCCTCTATTCAGTCTAGGAAGAGCTGATGGAGAAATGGGGCTATAGCAGGAGCTGCTTAAGTAATGGGAACAAGTGGGTGGACAAAGTGTAGGAAGCTGTCTCAGGCATATGGTGTTATCTTACTCACAGTTTACTTTGCTCAGGCCCTCTCTTCCCTGAGATGGCACTGCACTTTGCTTCTTCATTTTCTTCTAATACCAGGAAGACAAGTGTGGGGAGGCTGCCACTAACACACAATACAACCCTCTCCCTCCAGAAGAGGCTATACAGTCTGTCTGTATATTTTGTAGTGTCACAATAATACATTACATTGTACATACAGTAATATACACTGTATATGTACATCATACGTACATCATACATACAATAACACATTGCCATGTACATACAGCATATTTTAAAGTGTCATAATAATATATTATGTTGTACATGTTATAGTACATATACATTGTACATGTACATCATACATACATTGTACATGCAATAGTACCTTGCCATGTACATATAATGCATTTTGTATTGTCACAATAATAAGAAAGTAAGGGAGGTTGAGTTATGGGTGTTGGGAAGTCCTTTAACTTCCACTTTAGATTAGGGCAATGGCTCTAGCCAGACACCTACGGCTTTCCTCTCTGGGGCTTTCTCCAGCCACACTCATGAACACCTGTTAGATTTATAGCGCTTGATATCTTTCAGGTACATAATGTTTGCGTGTCACCTCCCCCAGCAGAAGGGGGGCTCCCTGAGGGGAAGCAGCAGGTTTTTGTTTTTCTGTGTATCTCAGCACTTAGTGAGGTTCTTGGCCCTTATTTATTACTCAGTAATCACTCAGTAAACATTTATTAAGCTTCTACCGTGTTCTAGGCACCAGGGTCACAAAGGAAGGCGAAAGACAGTCCCTGCCTTCAAGGAGCTCATAGTCCAATGGGAGAGACAACATACAAACAATTATGCAGGCTAAATTGGGGATAATCAACCGAGGGAAGGTCCTAGAATGAAAGGAGATGAGGAAAGGTTGACTGACTGAGGAGTAAAGCATCCTTGTTGGTGCTTAAATGTTGCCTGTGTGTCCCCAGGGAGACTGCCTGTGCTGTGCCCTGTTGTCAAGCAGTACAAAGGGAAGACTAATAGTATGTGACAAGGATCAACTTGTAACCCCAGTTCAGGGAGAGCTACATCTTTGAGAGTGTTTTCTATGTTTTATTAATGCATTTTTATGTCCTAGTCTCTTTGCAGCAATTGCTCTCAATAGAAACCTCCTTTATAACAGTAATAGTCAAATATGAGACACAAAATATGTGCCATTTCACATCCATAGTCCACCACCTTTTTGGAGAGGAAGTATGATCCAATATCATTTTTCTAGAACCACTCTAGATTGTTACATTAGTCTGTGCTGTTCCATGAAAAAGTCCCCTAAACTTGACTTGGCTGGTTCAGGGCTACAGAAAGGTCTTTATTGTTATCTTCCACTGAGCCTGTCCACCATTTGCATGGATTTTGTTTATGGTTGTGTTTGTCTGAGTATTGTTGACCTTCAGTGTTGTCTGTTGTAATCACTGTGTATACAGTATGACTCTCCCCTTTTTGCTTTCTTTGTTCTGTATCAGGTCATAAAAGTCACCAAAGAATAGTGCAAAGAACACTGGATTTGAAGTCAGGGGACCTGAGTTTGAATTTTGATTTTGCTATTTGCCTTCCAATGTGACCTTGACAAGTATTTGTTAGTGCCTAGTGTGTGCAAGGCACTGTTAAGTGCTAGGAAAACAAAGAAAGAAAATGAAATAGTTCCTGCCTTCGAGGAGATTACATTCTACTGGGGGAGGGAGGGGATACAATATATCCACAAGTAAGTATATACAAAATAATGCAAAATGAATTAAAGAGGGAGAAACTGGGAGGAAAGGTTCAGGAAAACCTCCGTGTATGGGTTGACATCTGAGTTGTATTTTGAAGGAAGCTGGGAATTTCTGTGAGGCTCAGGTGAGGAGGGAGTACATTAGAGAGGTGGGGAACTTTTTATGCCAAGTCAGAGACATAGAGGTTGGAGGGTATATATAGGCAACCACTCCCAGGCCAGTTTAACCGTAATGAAGAGTGTAGGAAAGATGTAAAAAAGGACTGAAAAGTTAGGTGGGTGACAGATTGTGGAGGGTTATAAATGCCAGGATGAGATTATATTTTATAATAGAGGAAGGGAAAGGGGGTATTTATTTAGTAGGTGAAAGAAGTAGAATAACCCAATAAAGGGTACTGAGAAGGAACACTCAGATAGGGAGAAGAACCGAGAGAAGAGAGTCAAAGAAGCCAAAGGAAGAGAGAATACTCCAGAATAGTAGGTGGTTGACAACGACAAAAACTACAGAAAGATCAAAGGGGATGAGTACTGAGAAAAGACCAATGGATCTATCAGTTTGTTGATCTTTGATAAGCTGAGAGAAAGTGTTTTTAGTAAAGTTGTGAGGTCAAGAGCCATACTTTAAGGGGTTGAGAAGTCAGTCAGTGTGTTCAGGTCTAGGGGTGTTGGGAACCCTGAAATTCAAGGACAAACAACACTGGTCCTGCCTCAAATAAACTCAACCCAAGCCTTCTTTCTGACAGACACAAGGTTTGTTATAACACTGGTTGGAGTGGGTGAGATTATAAGAATTTGAGCGTTTGTATTGCTAATACAAGTGTACCAGATTCTTAAGGAATCTGAGCATTTGAGACTGTTTGCATTGACAAGTGTACCAGATTGAGTCTGCCCAATTTAATGGAGGCAAGATGGACCTTATAACAGTGGTAAAGGAATGGGTATAGATGGAATCAAGGAGTGGTGGTCTAGGGTGGGGCCAGGTGCAGACAATGTGAGCCACAATGAAAGGGCAGGTAAAAGGATTATACTGAAATGAGCTCCAAGTGAATGCTAGGGCTGTGTGGGAGAGTTCAGGGGAAGCTGTGTGTGTGTGTGGGGGGGGATGTTCCAAGGCCTATACCCCATCAAATGGGAGGTAAGGGAATGGAAGCTAAAGGTATAAAGGACCTATTATAGGAATTTGACTGTGAAAGGAAAAAAAAGACATATAAGATGTTACTTGGAGGAAAGAGCATATGAAGGGTTGTTTTGGGTTTTTTTTTAATAGATGATGGAGCCACAGATGTGGTTGTTATGTAGGGAAGGAGTAAAACTATGAGAGATTGAAGACAGGAGGAAAGCAATGAATGACTGAGAGACCAAGTTCCTAGAGAAGATAGAATGTATGGTTTCAAGATCACAAGTAAAGAGGTTAATGCTGGTGATGGGAAGGATTTACTTCTTCATGAGAGAATGAGGGAAATGAGGAGTGGATGGGTGAGGGGCTTAGAAGGGTTTGCAGGTTTGGAGTTCAGGCAAAGAGGGAACTTGTAACAAATGGTCTATATTTTTCTCAACAGAGTAAGATGCAAGGTCTTCTTTTAAGAAGGAGAGGGGAATGGGTGGTATAGGAAGTCTGAGGAGAAAGAGGAAGCTTTGGCATAGCCACTGTGAAGAGTGTGATAGAGAAGGTGGAGGCATGAAGCTAGAAAGCTCAGACCAACCTTGGGAGATAATGGGTAGTCCCATTTGGTTGAGGAGTCAGGATTATTGTGAGGCAGTGAGGCTTAAGTTGAAATTAGATAACATAAATGTTAGGGGACTCCATTGGAATGGCTGCATGACCTTCTCTAGGATTATTCAGTAGCATTTGTGTAATGGTGGGGGAAATGGATGATAGGGACATGCTCCGCTTGTGGCATGGCAAGAAGTGCCTAGTCATAGGAATAGGAAGCAAAGAAGTCAAGACTAGCAGACAGTGTATGGTTGAACATATTAACCCTAAGATTAAGACTACAAAGGGAAGAAAGGGAGTCATAAACTGTGAGAACAGGCAGGGGTAGAGGGACTTGAGTTCTTGGTAAGAATAAAGACTAGAAATTGAAGAACAGAAGGTTGAAATCAGAGAGAGAGAGAGAGAGAGAGAGGAATTTCAGAGCTCTGGATCAGGGAGGTGGAATAAATATGGGTAGATGACTATGTCATGTATATGACCATGAGTGAAGTGAAGTCATGGGAGTTTAGGAGACTGCCGAACTTAGAGGTCTGGGCAATCAAAGGGACATGAATATGTATGCTGATCTACCCAAGAATTAGGGCAGTTATTCAATAAGTAGTATCCAAATGCTCATTATGCATCAGGCATTGTGCTAAGTGCTGCGCTACAAAGAAAAGGGAAAAAATAATCCCTGCCTCCAAGGAGTTTATGTTCTAATGGGGGAGACATGTAAATAAATATATGCATTCAGACAGAGTAGATGGAAAGTCGTCTAAATGGGGGAATGCCTAGCATTTGGGAGAACCAGGAAATGCTCCCTGCAGAAGGTGAGATTTGAGATGAGTCTTGAAGAAAGCCAGGGAAGCAGAAAAGTATGGTGAGGAGGTAGAGCATTCCAAGTGTAAAAGACAGCCAGAGAAATAGCAAAAAACAAAATGGGAGTTGGAATATTTTGTTCAAAGAATAGGGCAGGGATTGGAGTGGATATGAAGGCTGAACTCCTTGAAAAAGGACTTGCCTGGATGTCAGGAGTTAATTGCAATAAGGAGTTGGACTAGGTGATAAAGATAATTGGGGTGGATCTTAAAAGGAGAGAGGTGGCTGTGTGTTGGTGGCAAAGAGACAGTCTGAAAGTGGGAATGTGGAGCAAAAAAAAGTATATATATTATATATGTGTATGTATATGTACACATATATAATATATATACTATACACACACACATATCTTTGTCAATGGGCCCCATGCTTCCAGGAGCCTGAAAAAAGGAACGTTCAGTCCTGTGCTCCTTTGACCAGGGATACAATCTCTTTTGGGAAGAGATTCCCAATAGTTCTGGGCTATGAGTGGGAATGATATAGGACAAAGAACATGTTTGTTAACAATAGAATCACTTAATCTCTCTGAGCCCAAATTTCCTGTTCTGTAAAATAAAGGGGTTAGACTCCCGTTAATTCTTATGGTTTTCTGAATTCCTCATATTTATATATGTTATTGTTATCGTTTAGCAATTTTTCAGTTCTGTCTGACTCTTCATGACCCTATTTGGGTTTCCTTGGCAGAGATACTGGAATGGGCTGCTATTTCCTTCTCTAGCTCATTTTACAGATGAGGGAACTGAGGCAAACAGGGTTAAGTGACTTGCCCAGAGTCATCCAAGTAGTAAGTGTGTCAGAGGCCAGATTTGAACTCACAAAGGTAAATCTTCCTGACTCCAGGGCTGGTACTCTATGAACTATGGTGCCACCTAGCAATAAATCTATTATATTCATATTAGAGCCAGGAAGAACTGAGTTCAAGTCCTGCCTCTGACACAGCCTTGGTATGCAGTTTGGGTTAAGTCACTTAACCTCTTAGTGCTCTAGGAAACTCTTTAAGAAGATAAATTGTGGAGGTGGTGCCAATTCTTCCCAAAACCTTCCTTTATAGATAGCTTCCTCTTCTTGGAACAACATATCCCCTGCCCTTCTATTCCCAGTTCCTGGTCCCTGTCTCTCTGTTTTAACACTTCCTTCTGTGCTCTGTTTTTCCTCATTAGTTTGTAATCTCCTTGAGAGCAGGGGCTGCCTTTTTTTCTTATTTCTTTTCCCAGTGCTTAGCACAGTGCCTTGAACATTGTAGGCACTTAATAAATGTTTGTTGAATTGAACTGAACCTGTATTTGGTAGGCATTTCCTCTCTGAGAGTTTCATATAAAAATGTAACCCTAGGACCAATCTCTATCCCTACATTTACATGGCATCATCTGCTTAGCCAGCCCCTAAGTGATAGCCACCTTGAGAGTGTTTTTCCTCTCTATTAAGGAATACCAAAATTAGAGTGCACGGGACCTTGCCACCACTTTCCATATTCATGGAGCCAGGAGGAGAGATTGACACACTGACTACTCCAGACCTCTGTTCTACCGCTATTACCCAACAGCCTTTCTTTGAAGTTCACATTATAGTTACATTATTCTTTCTCGTTCCTCAACACTCATCTATCATTCTCTAGGACATATCCTTCCTTAATGATATGGTTCAGTTTTATTCTCCACTCATGCAATTATAGAATACCTGTGTTTGGACAGGACCTCAGAGATCATCTAGTCTGATCACTATCTTCTCCCCTAGACCCAGATGGCTCTGGAGGAGAAAGTGAGGCTGGTGACTTTGCACAGCTCTCTCTCACTTAAATACAATTCACTTGCAAGTCATGGCATCACCTTCCTTACATCATGGTCTTCTTTGAGAATGAAGGAAAAACAGTTACAATAATAGCCTGCAACATAAAGCCCCTCTATAACCTCAATGACACCTAATCACTGAACTTAAAAAACCATCCCTTGCTATCGCCCTGGCCAACTTCCATAATCCATGTTTGATTATCTGTCTTTCTAATATGCAGACCTCACAGCTCCTTGACCTGCTCAGCTTCAATCATCTCAATTTCCTCTCCACTTTCACCACACACCTGAAATCTCACCATTACTCAGGACTGCTTCAACTCCAAGATCTTGAGCTACACATAGTGTGTAGCCCTTCACTCTAATCTCCTGCCCTTCTACCTCCACCCTCTTTCACTCCCAGTGTGTCTGCTCTCTATCTTCCTCATGCTCTCTAGTCATTTGACTCACATATTCTTCCCCATCCCCAGTCTAATTCCACTTACCTCTCTATGATCAGCTACTTCATTATATTTGCCACTACCCTTGAACCCTTTAAAGATTCCCCTTGTTCTGTCACTGTTTTCTTCCTAATAATCCCTAGTCTGCAACAGAATTTACTTTCTCTGTTTCTGTGTTCGGGCTGCCAAGGAATTAGTAGAGAAAAACCATGCATCCATGTCAGTTAGTTACACTACAAATTCATACTGCTTAAACTTAGCTGGGTTCTCAGTGTGGCTCAGTTTTCCTCTAAAAACCACTTCTAACTAATTCCCTATCACATTCCGCATAAGCGCTGTTAAACCTTTCCCACTCTTCTTGACTCTGCTCCCCTATCCTTTTGACTGTCTGCACATTACCTGCCTTCTATTTTAAAGAGAAGATGGATGATATCTGTATTGAACAAGCTCATCCCAGTACTTCTTCACCTAAAAAATTCTGTGTTTTTCACCCATCCTCCCTTGCTGCCTCCAAGGAAGAACTGAATATACTGCTTGCCATTCACTTTTAATCTGTTCCCACTCAGACCCATCTTCCAAGACTAAAAATCAGTCCCCCACAGACACACAACTCTGATCACATTTCACTCTTGATCAAAATCCTCAGTGGCTCCCCACTACCTGAAGCACAAAGGCTCAAACGTTCAGCCTAGCCTTCAAAGCCTTGAGTCTGACTGAGTAGGATTTTTCCAGCCTTGTCTCACAATAGTTTTTGTCACTCCACAATCCAGTCAAGTGGAACTATTGCTCATTTCTCCAATCCATTCCTTGTTTAGCTTCATGAATGCTTTCCCCACCTAACTCTCCTTTTGAAGTACTGTTCATTCTTTGAGATCCAGCTCTGACAATAACAATAACAACTAGCATTTATATAGAGCCTACTGTGCGCCAGACACTTTGCAGATATTATCTAATTTGATTCTCACAACAATAGGTGCTATTATGATCTTCATTTTACCAATGAGTACTAAGGCAAAGCAAAGTTAAGTGACTTGCCCAAAGTCACTCTGTTCCTGAAGACTTCCCTGAGGCAGTGTGGCAGAGTGAATATCTGGTCTTGGAGGTAGGTAAGCCTGGGCTCAAATCCTGCCTCTTAAGCATAGGGCTGTGTGATCCTGAACTAATTAAGTAACCTCTTTGTGTTCTAGGAAAGGTGTCAAAGGACAGTGGTAGAAGGTATTTCCTCATGTGGAAGTTCCCTATGCCAACAAAATCACAAATCTTGTCCCTATCAATTCATGTAGTCACATGTCTTATTTTCCCTTAATCAAATGGGAAAATATTTGTAAAGTGCTTAGGACCTAGCACACCATAGTTGCTCAATAAATGTTTGTTCCTGTCCCTTTCCCTTACAAACTGCAATTTTCTTGAGAACAAGGACCATGCCTTTTTTTAAATTTTATTTTTATATCCTAGTCCTTCCCTAGCACATTAAACTTTGCACATAGTAGATATTCAACATATTTCATGATTCGTATTTTTTTTTGCTTTTTTTTTTGAGGGCAATTGGGGTTAAGTGACTTGCCCAGGGCTACACAGATAATAAGTGTCTGAGGCTGCTTTTGAACTCAAGTCCTTCTGACTCCAGGGCTGGTGCTCTATCCACTGCACCATCTTGTTGCCCCAATGTTAGATATAATTTTTCTTTTTTTGCTTTTTGGAGGGCAATTGGGGTTAAGTGACTTGCCCAAAGTCACACAGCTAGTAAGTGTGTCAAGTATCTGAGGCTGGATTTGAACTCAGGTCCTCCTGACTCCAGGGCCGGTGCTCTATTCACTGCACCACCTAGCCACTGCACCATCATAACCACCACCAGATGGTTTTTTTTAATTAAATGGAGCAGAGAAGAGTAGGCTTTAGACAACATCAGACATTAGGTATGATAGTAAATAGAATGCTGGCCTTAGAATAAAGAAGACCTAAGTTTGGATGTGGCCTTAAGCAAATTCCTTAGCTTTTCTCAGCATCACTTTCATCATCTGTACAATTAGCATAGTAACAGTAGCTCTACCTCCCAGTGTTTTTGTGAAGATCCAATGTGATAAAACCCTAAAGTTCCATACAAATGTTAGTTATTCTTTTCTGGCTAAGAAAAGGGCTTTTCTGTCTCACTGAAAACAGTTTACAGAGAAGACACATGTAAAATGTACCTAAATTACCTCCCTTTCAACACATAAATCCTTTCTACCATATCTTGGAGTTTTGATAATAATATTACGTGAGTATCCCTCATGGGGATACTTTGAGATCTGCCAATTTATAATTTTCAGTCAAAGATTTATCTCATTTATTCTCATAGTGTCACTGTGAGGTCAGAGAAAGTGGCAGGATGGTCCATAATGCTGATGATAATGGGGAAAATGGGGCCCAGAAAAGGCCTGGTACATGACCAATGTAAATATCTGAGGCTGGATTTGAACTCCTGTCTTCCTGACTCCAGGCCCAGTGCTCTGGCACCACCTAGCTTCTTGAAGAACTTCCCGGCTATTCCCTATCATCCAAAAAGCCATCATCCTGGGAGTGTGACCAGGATGGAAACATAAGGAGAAATGCTGACTTCCTACCTAGCCAAGAAAATTCTACTCCTACACTTTCAACCATAGGGGTTTGGTTGTTTAAGAAGAATACCCAAAGTGAGGGACTCCCCCAAAGCCTGCTTACTCATGAGGTTCTGGCCAAAGGCCCAGAATGGGGTAGAGCCCGAGGAGTCTATTCCCACCTCCTCCAGCACCCCTCAGAGAATCTCCAGGGCAAAGCTTGCCAAGTGCTGGGGAGTGGGGACAACCAGCATGCTCAGACTGTCCCTTGCCTGGTGATGATCAAGCCAGCGGCATTGCCAATCTGGCAGTTCCAAGTAATGCCAGGCCCACTAAAAATAATCTGCCTCCTACATATGTCTGACATTCACTTCAGAGTAGTCTCTGTACCAGATGGGCACTCAGAGGGGTAGAACTCGTGACCTGGGGAGCTAGCAGCTTGAGAAATGGGATTCTTTCTCCACGTTATGCCTGACATCAAGCCTGGACACAATGATGGAGTTCAACCAGGAGTTTCTCTGGGCCAATGCTACCTGACATTGCTACTAGAAGTACTGAGAAAATTGGGTCAGAAGTAAAGGTGGGGAAAAGGACTAAGACATCATTTTGAGGGAGGGGGAAAGGGTCAGGGGCTGCACTAGGGCACTAGATAAGGAGGGACAAGGACTAGGGGGACACTGTGACAGAGGATCAAAACTGTGAGGGTACTGGAGGGGAGGTGGGCAGGAGCTGAGTTGGAGCCACTGAGAAAAGAAATGTGCCTTCTCTTCCTTTAATAATATCTAACAATGGGGCAGCTAGGTGGTGCAGTGAATAGAGCGCCGGCCTTGTAGTCAGGAGGACCTGAGTGACTTTGGGCAAGTCACTTAACCCCAATTGCCCTCCAAAAAGCAAATATATATATGTAACATTGGGGCAACAAGGTGGTTCAGTAGATAGAGCACCAGCCCTGGAATCAGAAGGACTTGAGTTCAAAAGCTGCCTCAGACACTTATTATCTGTGTGACCTTGGGCAAGTCACTTAACCCCAATTGCCTCCCTCCCAAAAAATAATAGCGTTTAGAAATAGCACATTAAGGTTGCAAAGCATTTTACATGTTATCTCATTTGATTCCCATAACAAGCTTGTGAAATAGCTGCTATTATTGTTCTCATTTTCTAGATGAGGAGGTCAAGACTGAGACAAGTTAAATGACTTAATTATGGTCACACAGAGCACACCATTGAGAGAGGATTTGAACTCAGGTCTTCCTGAGTGCTGTGTGCACTGCACCACCTCACTGTCTCCCTCTCTATTGTTATCAGGCCAGCTTCACCCGATACAGTAGCAAACTCAATAAATATGCTAAAAAGCTTTGATGATGAACAATTTCTAAGATTGCCTCATACTTCCCCATTGGTTGCATCAAAAGTTGGATTTTGAAAACCAAAGCTTTGCATAGTAAAAATGCATAAGGAACTTACCAAGGATGTGACTTGCCGCTCGAGTCCTGACTGGGCTCACTGATGGGAGAGAGGGTTTCCAGCTCACTCACAAGCTCACTGGGCTTTTCTAATTCACCCACAAGTCGTTGCTGGACAGAGGATGACAGTCAACTGCTTTTCCTAGCCAGCACTAGGTACATGGTTGCATGAATAAAATTGAGTCTTCACCATGGACAGAGCAAGAGTTTGGGCAAAACCAATCAGGGGAGAGTTGAGATTAGACCTGGGGGAAGAACTTGCTGCCAAGGAAGGGTTTGAGACCTAGAGGCAGAAAGATGGAGAACCCGTGAAATTTCCATCATTGCAAAAAGATCACTCCCTTTCCCTCTTACCCCTCCAGTAGCTTACCACCTCCGACCCTACCCAGACTGTCTAACTGGACGTGGCAGGTTATCATTCGTGGATTCAGGGCTTCTGGCATAAGGAGGGTAGAGAAAGCAACCAGGTTACCTCTGGAAAGCCCTACCTGCCTAGGAATACTGTACTACTGAAAACAAGAGCTCCAATTCTCAAGAAGCTGAGAAAATGAAGAAGGCAATTTCAGGGAAATCTGTCCTTCACTGCATTCATACCAGTGCTAGGAACATGATCAGTGTTGCTGGAGAGAGAATTTGTGGAACTGCATGAAAGTCTTGGGAAAACCGTTAAGCCCAATTTCTCATGGCAAACCCTCTCATCTTTTCTTCTCTGTTTTTTTTTTTCAATCCTCACTTTTCTGTTCTTTCTTCCTGTTCCCCAATCTACTCTTCATTCTCCTCTCCTTTCCACTCTCTTTCCTCTCCTCCCCTGACCCACTTCCACCTTTCTCATTATCAAGATCATAGTACTTAGAGCTAGAAGGAACTTTAGGGATCCTCAATTCCAATTCCTTCTTCTTACAGATGAGATCAGAGAAGTTACTTGCCCAAAGTCACACAGTTAATAAGGAGCAGAGCTACAAAGGTTTCCACCTCCAGTGTCCTGTCAAATCCAGTGTCCTTTCTGGTACACTATAGCTGCCATATGCTCTACTCATAGCCACCTTCTATAAATATTTTAAATTAAGTTTATTTTTTTAATGAACAGAAAGTCTATTTTCTTTTCCTCCCACATAGCCAAATCTTTTTTTAACTCTCTCATAAGGTCATAATTTGAGTGGGGCAAATGGAGAAAATGAAAGGTAGGTGTCATTATATTACACTTATGCCCTTTGAAGTATAGAAATAGGAGTTTAGAACTATTATTTAGCAAGAATAAGAAATAAACTGAGAAGCATCTCACCCAAACAAGCTCCTCCCTGGTCTTGCCAGTGCCGCCTTTCCCAATAGCTTCTCTGGGACTTGAATTAGGGCATTCCTACAGAATTGGGAGCCCCTTGGTGCTGATTGTCCCACCTGCACAAAATTGGTAGTCACAACTCAGCTCTTTCAAACTCATCTCCATTTGACCACTTCCTGATTCCCACCCAGTGCAAAGGAATCAATAAGCAATTTACAGAATGGCAGTGACAGGAAGTGGGAGCAGGATCAGGGGAAGTGGAAGTGAATGATGATGCTCTGAGCTTTTCCTTGGCAAGCAAGTATTATCTGAGAAAACAGGTGCTTGCTCCCTTTTGCCACCTTTCCATTAATGTGGTGTAATTACTTCCCAAGCAGTAGACATTTAGATAATTAGAAGGCATATTTCAGGCAGGATATTGAAACTACCCTCTTCAATCAGACTATACATTCACTATAACAAGGAGTTAATTAGAAAATATGTCAGCTACCTAGAGTTGAAATAGTCATTTGGAAATTTGAAAGGATTTAGCCCACTTTGGTCATGTCTCTTCTTTTTTGTCTTTCCTTTTTTCACCACCACCACCAACCAACTAGGTGATGTTGGGCAAGCCATTTTTCCTGTCTAGGTCTCAGTTTCATCATCTATAAAATGAACAGGTTGGATTAGACCTGACTTCTCAACCTCTTTTATGTCATGGATCCTTTTATAATCTGGTGAAAGTAATGCCCCCTTTTCAAAATAAGGTCTTTAAATGCATAAAAACAAACCTATAAGGTTACAAAGGAAACCAACCAATCATTGGTTTTGAATAGGGATTGAAATACTTTTCAAATAAAAATAAATTCACAGACCCCAAATTAAAAACCCCTGTCCACTTGAGGGTTTCTAAGATCCTTCCAGGTCTGCTAGTGGTGTTTCAGTGATTCTAAGTCTTTATTAAGGAACTCCTTCACTAACGTCCAACTCTAGTACCAGATATAGGTATAGACTTTACCTCAAGTTTTCAAAGCTATGTAAACAGAATATAAGCCTTGGGAGGTTTTACTATACTGGAAAAGTTTTAAGCATGGAACCCCCAACAAAGTGTCTTTGCCAGAGAATCTTCCTAGTTGTTTTTGAAGATGCACATCATCAGAAGGCTGTCAATCCATCTTTTTCTTCTTTCTTTCTCTTTCTTTCTTTCTTTCTTTCTTTCTTTCTTTCTTTCTTTCTTTCTTTCTTTCTTTCTTTCTTTCTTTCTTTCTTTCTTTCTCTCTTTCTTTCTCTTTCTTTCCTTCCTTCCTTCCTTCCTTCCTTCCTTCCTTCCTTCCTTCCTTCCTTCCTTCCTTCCTTCCTTCCTCTCTCTTTCCTTTTTTCTTTCTCTTCATTCCTTCCTTTCCCTTCCTTCCTACTTCCCTCCTGCCTTCTTCTCTTTCCCTCTCTCCCTTCCTCCCCCC
>NW_027187376.1:2882202-2883399 GCF_028583685.1 Petaurus breviceps papuanus
ATCCTCTCCCCTTCTCACCTCCCCTCCTTTTCTCTTCCCTTCCTCTCATCTCTCCTCTCCTTGTCTCCTCTTTCTGCCCCTGCTGTTTTTTTCCTTTCCCCTCACTCCTCTCCTCTCCTCTAAAGAGATGGGTTTAGGACAAAGAAGGATGCACCCATATGTGTGTGATACAGGCAGAAGTTTCAGAGAGAATTGTGTAGGAACAAATGGTGAAAAAGGGAATCATCCATGCACATTAATGAATGTGTGTAGGATCCCAGACCACACCAAAAGATGTTGGTTTGTTTATTCTTTAGAGTTTATGGAGCATCTTTTCTCTGAAGGGCTCAACCAGAAACTAAAGGTATGAGAAAGGCAAGACAGAAGGCACTAATCTGCCTGACCTGAACATTATGTCACTGGCCCACCCACCCCAGGGGCATACTGCAACTTTATGCTGCCTTCCATGTTGAGACATGATAACAGGAAGCCAGAATCTGCCACACTACTACAAATATTTGCAACAAATTCCATGTCTCAATGTGTGTCCATGGTTTGAGATAGGAGAAATAAAACAGGATTCATCTCACGACTTCTTTATCTGAGAACTCTTTTAGTCATACAATACATCCTAGGATGAGTCTTTTGACTCATCTATTCCTTATTCTCTTTTTTCCTCCTTTTGCCACTACTCGCACTCCTTTCCTTCTCTTCCTCTCTTAGTTGGTGTCAGGCATAGTAGAGAACAAGATTGGTCCAATCTATCTATCAATCAATCAGTCAACCAATCAACAAATATTTTTTTCCAAGGAACAGGATAGATGGAGAGTAGAGTTTTTATAGAACCATTAGAGTATTACTATTTGACATTTATAGAGATTTTTACACCAATTTTGTCCTTGGAAATTTGCAAGCACCCTGTGAGAAATTATAATTATTGTTACCCTCATTTTACAGTTCAGTCAATCAACAAACATTTGTTAATCATCTATGTGCTAGTACTCTGCAAGGTGCTGGGAATACAAATACAGGAAGGAAGGAAGGAAGGAAGGAAAGAAGGAAGGAAGAAAGAAAGAAAGAAAAAGAAAGAAAGAAAGAAAGAAAGAAAGAAAGAAAGAAAGAAAGAAAGAAAGAAAGAAAGAAAGAAAGAAAGAAAGAAAGAAAGAAAGAGAGGAAGGAAGGAAGGAAGGAAGGAAGGAAGGAAGGAAGGAAGGAAGG
>NW_027187376.1:2883409-2914890 GCF_028583685.1 Petaurus breviceps papuanus
AGGAAGGAAGGAAGGAAGGAAGGAAGGAAGGAAGGAAGGAAGGAAGGAAGGAAGGAAAAGAAACAGTACCTACTCTCAATGAGTTTAAATTTTGTCAGATGAAGAAATTGAGTCTCAGACAGGTGAAGGGACTTACTCATGGCCACACAGCTAGTAAGTATAAGAGGCAGGATTCAAACTAAGATTTCTGCTTACTTTAAGACCAGAATTCTATCTTGTATGCTTTGCAGCCTGTTTTTCAACACTTTTTGGGGAGGGGGAGGAGAGCTCAAAGATCAAGGTCCCAAAGTGGACCAAAGCAGAAAGAAAGGGTGAGGAAAGGTTAATGCTGGATATGGAAATAATTTGGATTCCATTAGGAACCATTATCAGATAACATTAAGTGCCCATTAGTACATAATGTAGTATCATTGTGAGATCTTTACCCCTCCCCCTCCATTTATGTGTGTCTCTGTGCATATAGATTCATACATACATATACAAATGCACCCAGAAGGACACCCTGGTGCCGTTGATAGAACTGGGGGCTCAGAGTTAGGCAGGCCTGAACTCAAATCCTGCATCAGACATTCCTAGTTATGTGATCCTGAACAAGTCATCTCAGTTCTATATGCCTCAGTTTCCTCATCAGGGAAAAGATAATAATAGCACCCTGCCTCAGGCTATGAGGATCAAGTGAGATAATATATGTAGATCATTTTACAAACTTTAATGTAAATATCAGTTATGATTATTATATCAAGGTTCCTCTGAAAAGTGATTTCAGTCTTCCAACAGATCTCAGGGCCTTCCCTGGTTGATCTCTATCCTGGCTGACACCACTGTCAACTTGCATGGTTAGCACTTACCAAGGTCAGCACCATCTTCAGACCCCAGACTCTGTGTTCATCCCAAGACAAAAAGGAAACTGAAGCTATCTCCTCAGCAAAGGAATGTTGGTGATCCCCATTTGAAATCTGCTGCATGTCCCTTAAATAATTATTTCCCTATAGCTTACCTTTTAAAGCCACAGGGCTATGGATTCATGTAGGGCTATGATTCACTGAATGGAAAAGAGATATGAGACTGTCATTACCTCCTTTAGGACTTCAAGGAGAGTAGCATTAAGACAGGAGTTTTGTAGTGATGGTCTTGACTATGACATGAAAACAGGATCATAGAACTAAAGCAGAACAGGAGACTGGGAGAGGTTGAAAGTAATTGGGACCCTATGTATTCTGTGACCCTAATCTACTGTGCTGGCAACTTTCTATTAAGATGCATTTGGGAATTCCAACTGGGTATAATTATTCACCATTTCAACTGAAGGGGAAACTGAGACAGAAAGATAAAATTGTGAAATTGAGTGGGACAGCTGAGATTTAACTTCAGTTCTCCAGACACTGAGCCCAGGTCCCCACTCTTATCTTCCCCTACCCTTCAGGAACAGGAGGAGAGAATGGGGAAAAGGAGGGGACTAATCTGTTTTCCCTTTCATCTCTCTGTTGTTGACTCTCAACTTCTCTGCTGCTGACACCTAACTCCAAGTTCACAGTCACCCTTTGTGCCAGGAGAATGGCTGACTCGGAGCCCACTACAGATGGTGCCTTTATTTTTAGTTGACTGAGCTGGCTTGAAAGGCTTTGTGGATTCTAGTGGCATAGAGAGGAAGCTACAGAGGAGAAACCACATAGAGGGTATGAGTGAACAGTGGGCTGGATTGGAGACCCACTGTAGTTGACTTGTGACATCCAACATTGAAAAATGGGGTAAGAAGTCTATGCCCCACCACTGAGGAAGGTTCATTTCTAGGCAATATCTGGTTCCAGGTCATTCTAGGAGAAAAATGAGGGGCTAAGTTTGAGCCTGGCACCATTCAGGGGATCTATTTAGAACCCTGGGGATCACTACAGAGCTGAACAGGGCCAGTGGAATGGGATAGTGCAAATGTGGCAGGTGGTTGCCTCTGCTAACACTATCTTTCTCTTCTTTAGCTATTCCACTAAGCCCTGGGAGTCTTTTCTACCCTTGGGTGAAACTAAAGGAAGAGCTAGATTTGGAGTCAAGGGGTCAGGGGAAGGTAGGAGGTTGTACCCATCCCCTTGTGATCCATTTTTGTTGTTGTTTAGTCATTTAATACAACTCTTTGTGACCCCATCTGGGGGTTTGCCATTTCCTTCTCATCTCATTTTACAGAGGAGGAAACTGAGGCAAATAGGGTTAAGTGTCTTTCTTCCTGACTCCTGCCCCCACCCGTGGCACTCTATGCATGATGGCGCCACCTAGCAGATTCACAGGCACTGTCCATTGCCTACCCAGCAATCATTTTCTGATTGAATACATTTTTTATTTCCAGACTTAAGACAGGGTTTGGTTGTAACATATTAAATATATTGTTGTGAAGTAACATTGACTGGAGTAATATTATGCAGGGTCTTATATTAAGAACTGTCAGACTACAATGAATGAATAAATGAATGATAAAGCATTTATTAAGCTCCAACTGTGGATCAACCATTGGGCTAATTGCTGAGGATGCAAGTAGAAAAACAAAAAAGTTACTGCTCTCAAGGAGTTCATATTCTAAAGGAAAAGAAAACACCTAGGAAGTTATTGCAGCATTTAAGTGGTGCAGTGAATAGTGCTGGACTTGGAGTCAAGAAGACCATAGTTCAAATCTGACATCAGACACTTTTTAGCTGTGTGACCTTGGGCAAGTCATTTAACCTCTTCCTGCCTTAGCTACTTCAAGTGTAAAATGGGGATAATAGCAGTGTCTATCTTGCATAGTTGTTGTGAAGATCAAATGGGAATATTTAGAAAGTGTTTGGCTTAATAATGCCTGTCACATAAAAGGTACTATATAAATGTCCATTCCCTTCCCTCTTCATATATAAGGTTTCAGCTACAAGTCAGGTAGAAAGATCCTTAGGTTGTAGTGGCAAAGCAAATGGTAATACCGTGTTTCCCCGATAATAAGACACTGTCTTATTAATTTTTTTTGGACAGAAAAACACCAGAGGGCTTATTTTAAGGGGAGGGCTTATTTTAATGAACATTGACAGCAATTTTAATAAACAGGTAAATGTGAACAAAAAAATGTACCTTTATTCAATAAGCAAATCACTGGGGAAGAACAGGATGATGCGCTCACTGCTGCAGCTCTGATTGGATGCAGCTCGGAGCGCGGCGTGCGTTTCACGGGGGGGGGGAGACGGTGCATACAGAGGGTACCGTAATGTAGCGTGTAGCGCAGGGGATCACCTTCACTACAGTAGCAATCTCAATAGGGCTTATTTTCGGGGGAGGGCTTATTTTAGAGGAATCTTACACAGTAAGGGGAGGGCTTATTTTCGGGATAGGTCTTATTATCGGGGAAACACGGTACATGTCTTTTAATATTTGTATTGATAAAATCTTATCCACTTCTGGCATTGAACCATTTGACAATGCCAAGGACTTTGGTAACAAGACCATTCATTTCTGAATCTTCAGTATTTGTGACTTCAGTACCCATAGGAGAGTAGCCAGGCTGCATCTCCATGGGGGCCCACTTCCCAGGATGATGGCTGCAGGCTTGGTCTAGGAAGCAGGACTGGTAGCTTGGAAGGTGATGCATTTCCTTGGCAGTTGGTCTTGGTGGCAAAGAATGGAGGAGGAGCTGGGGTGGCCAGGTAGCACAGTGAGTAAGAGCACCAGCTCCAGTGTCGGGATGACCTAGGATCAAATCCAGGCTCAGACAGTTAGCACCACACCCAGAAATAACTGACTGCCTGGCCATATAACCTTGAGCAAGTAACTTAACCCCAATTGCTTAGGGGTGGCCAGGTGGCTCAGCGAGTAAGAGCACCAGCCCCAGAGTCGGGATGAGATGACCTGGGATCGAATCTGGGTTCAGATACTCAGCACCACACCCAGAAACACCTGGACATGTAACCTTGAGCAAGTTACTTAACCCTGATTGCTTTAAAAAAAAAGAATGGAGGAGGGGGGATCCCTCTCTGTGGTGATTGCTCCCCTTGATAATGACTGCAGGGTTTGGGCTAAAAGCAAGGCTGGCAGTGTGGGAGGCAGTGTTATTCCTGAGAGTCTTGGGCCATTTCCATCAGAGTCTGGGAGGAGGCTTTGGTCAAGGTGATGGCAGAAGTTTGAATCCCCTGGCACATATTCTGCCATCCATCTTTGGGATGGACATGCAGATAATAGAACAACAAAAAAATGAAAACACATGGTATACATATTTTTAAAACAATTTTATTCATCTGTTATTTTTATATCACCTACATTTCCCACTGTGTTTCTCCCCCTTCCAGAGAGAACCATTCTGGATAATAAAGAATAAAAAAAGAGGAGAAAAAAAATTCAACAAAACTAAACAACAGATTGAAAAAATCTGATGTCATATTCAGTGTTGTATACATAAAGTCACCTCCCTCCACAAAGAAACGGGAAAGAGTTTTCTCATATTTCTTCTTTGGGGATGACCTTGGTGAATACAATTTCTCAGCATTCAGGCTGTTTTACATGCTTAATTTTATTAAGGATCATGGCAATGTGGAGTCTTTTTTTTTTTAGCAATTGGCTTTAAGTAACTTGCTCAAGGTTACACAGCCAGTTATTTCTGGGTGTGGTGCTAAGTATCTGAGCCCAGATTCGATCCCCAGGTCATCGACACTGGGGCCAGTGCTCTTACATGCTGAGCCACCTGGACGCCCCAAGGGAATGTGGAGTCTTTATAATTGGCCCTTAGAAGTGGCTTCAAGTTTGCTGCAGTTCAGTAAAATTTAGAAGAGGGAAGGCAGGCACTATATCCTCTATATGTCTGTGTCTTCAGTACCTTGCACACAGTAGGAGCTTTCAAATGTCATTGCTGAATTGAATTTTCTCTGTTCCAGGGTTCAATTTTCAGCCTTGAAGTCCAAAATCTTGATTTTCAGTCCCAGGTGGCCAATCATGCTCTGGGGGAAAAGTAACTCATACTTACTAAACTCAGAGGAGACAGATTTATAAAGTAGAAGGCCAATTTAGCCATTTCTGGTTGGAAGTATTTGGTACCCAGAATACTCATGCATCTGACCAGGGTACAACCCCTTCCAGGTCCTGAAACAACTAGGAAGACAACTTAAAAATCAGAAGATTCCATGGTAAGGAGAAATACAGGCTTTCTCAAAAACATTTTTACATACATTACATTACACATAGTTGGCAGCTTGGTGGCAAAGTCAGATGCCACCTGGAACAAGCCACTTTGCTGCCTTCTGCCTCAGTTTCCTCATATATAAAATGGGGAAAATCATAGCATTTACCTCCTGGGGTTGCCATGAGGATCAAATGAAATAATATTTGTAAAGCACTACTTAAACGCTAGCAATTATTACTAGGTTATGGAAAATCCAGCTTCCTCCATAACAAGGGCACTATACCTTTCTAGTGATTAAAAAAAATGTAAATATACTCCCAAGAGGTACTCTTCTCCCCAGTTGCTGTTACAGATACATCACCCACTTCTTTCCAACTGTTCTGTTTCTGGATTCCAAGTTCAGAATGGGATTGCTAGGCATTTCTGGCACTCATTTTAATCACAGGCAATAAATTGTTTTTCCCCCAAGGAATCTCAGAGGTTAAGCAGATTTGGAGAGGTTAGGGATTGCCCAGTTGGATGTTAAACACAGTAATAATAACAATAAACTTTAGCATTTATATAGTACTTTAAAATTTGCAAATCCAAAGCCAACTCATTTAGGTTTTATTTTTTAAATTAAATTTTGTGTTTATTTTTAGCTTACACCATTCATTTCCACAAGATTTTGAGTTACAAATTTTGTCCCCATTTTTCCCCTACCCACCACCCCAAAATAGCGATCCTAAAGTATACCCCCTCCCCCAATCTGCTCTCTTCTATATCCTCCCCCATCCCCCCTCTGACTTTCCAGTAGGGCAAGATGGATCTCTATACCCCAGTGCCTGTACTGTTTCCCAGTTGCATATTAAAAAATTTATATGTGTGTGCGTGTGTATGTATGTGTATATATATATATATATATATATATATATATATATATAAAACATTTTATTTTAAAACTTTGAATTCCAGATTCATTTAGGTAAGTGTGATTAGTATACCCATTTCACAAATGAAGAAACTGAGGCAGACAAAGGTTAAGTGATTTGCTCAGGGTTTCTGGGCTAATAAGTGTCTAGTATAAGATTTAAACTCAAGTCTTTCTTTTTTCTTTTGGTGAGGTAATCAGAGTTAAGTAGTTGCCTAGGGATACATAGCTAGGAAGAGTCAAGTGCCTGAGGCTGGATTTAAACTCTGGTCCTCCTGACTCCAGGGGGTTCTATATCAACTGCTCCACCTACTTGCCCCTAAACTCAAGTCTTTCTGATACAACACCCAAGCTCTATCCACTGCACCAGGTAGCTGCCTATATATAAATATAGATACACCTATCTATCTACCTATCGATCTATCTATCTATCTATCTATCTATCTGTCTGTCTGTCTGTCTGTCTGTCTGTCCGTCTGTCTGTCTGTCTATCTCTATCTATCTATCTATCTATCTATCTATCTATCTATCTATCTATCTACTCATCTATACTTAATAAATGATTGTTGAATTTATTTGAGTTTTGCCCCAAGACTTAAAAGTGAAGTCAATTCAATTCAATGAACATAAGGGAGAAGTAGTGTGATATGGGATCTGGGGTCAGATGACTTGGGTTCCGATCCTTACCATTTATGTGGCCTTAAGCAAATCCCTTAACCTCCTAGGGCCTCATTTGAAAAGTGAAGGGTTTGGACTCAATCAGTTCTCAAACTTTTTGGTCTCAGGACCCCCTTTATATTCTTTTTTAAATCATTGAGGACCCCAAAGGACTTCTGCTTATATGGATTATATAAATGACTTCTCAATGTAATGATGAAAATAGTTTTAACCTTGTGTTCCCTCTGAAAGGGACCCCAGGGGTCCACAGAACACCCTTTGAGAACCACTGCCTTCTGAGGTCTGGTCCAGCTCAGCAACAAACCTATGTATTCAGAACCAACTATGAGCACAGTAAGGCACTGTGTCATGATAATAGCTAACATTTTCTATAAATAGCCTATAAAAGTGCTTTATGTACTTTAAAGTTTGCAAAGCACTTTCCATGTGAGCTCATTTGAGCTTCATAGCAACCTTAGGAGGCAGTCACTATTATTACCCATCCTCCCAGAGTTATTGAAGATCAAAATAGCTAACATATATAAAATGTTTTGCAAACCTAAGTCCTATATCCATTCTAGCTACTAGTATCCCCATTGTACAGATGAGGAAACTTGGCCTAAGAGAGATTAAATGACTTGCTCAGGGTCATACAACTAGCAAGTTTCTGAGGCAAGATGCAGGTGGTCTTGACAAGACTTGAGCTCCTCTCTACCCATAGCTAATAAAAAATCATGGGGTAGCGTTGGAGTCAGGAAAACTTGGCTACAAAGGTAAGTTGTGTAGCCTCATGGGGGTTCATGTCCCAGTCTGCTCTCTAAGAATATAAGCTGCAGAATAATTACAGATAAGTGGCAAGAGTTTCCACACTAGAAGTTCCCTACATTGATGAAATCAGAGATTTGGATTGAGAAAAAAATAAAATAATAAGCAAGACGCTGAGTAAGGCGCTAGAGATACAAATGCAAAGAATTAAGCAGTCCCTGCACACTAGGACTTGACTTTTCTTTTTGTTTACAATGGCAAATGCTTCTCCTTCCTCTGGAACACAGTCCAAAATGCACACAACTCTGGTCCCATGCTCCCCATGTGTGGGCAACCACAACCACAGCTGCTCCAGCACAGCCATACAGACAGGTAGAAGGCTATGGCTTTTGTGTCCTTCCTCCCTCCTTCCCTCCTTCCCTCCCTCCCTCCCTCCCTCCTTCCTTCCCTCCTTCCTTCCCTTCCTTCCTTCCTTCCTTCCTTCCTTCCTTCCTTCCTTCCTTCCTTCCTTCCTTCCTTCCTTCCTTCCTTCCTTCCTTCCTTCCTTCCCTCTTTGCTTACATGTCTGCCTCCTTTCTTTTCCATGTGAGAAACTCGTGGAGATTGAAGAGAATAGACTTTGTGAAGTGATTAGCCAATTGGTGTAGCCAACTATCTCTTTAAATTACTGTCCTCCTAATTACCCAAGCAGTAAAAGTCCAGTTGGGAGAGAGTAGATGCAGTCATCACTGGCACCAAGGGCTAGATCGGAGGCCTTGGCTCTAGTGGGAAGGATTGCTGTTCCCAACAAGGAGAAGCCTGCTCTGTGCTTTTGAGAGATGAACCAGCAGGAGGTGAAGAATTGCCACCTGGCTTTTCTGGACTTCTGAGCTTTCAGGCTTCCAGGGAAGGGAGAAAACTGAGAATTGCCTACCTATCCCTCTAGACAAAAATAACAATCATTTATTAAGGGCTTTCTATATGTCAAATGCATGCCAGGCTAGAGACCAAGGAGTGAAGGGGAGGTTCCAAATGGAGATTTCTTCCTTCAGGGAGCTTAGATGCCTATAACACAGAGTGATTGAACAGATTTCCCCTTGAGTAAGTAATTCTTTCCCCAACTTACATTACAACCTATTCATGACTTAGTTGATACAATCTAGGGATTTTCTTTTTTTTTCTTTCTATAATATTTTATTTTTTCCCAATTACATGTAAAGACAATACTAGGAATTTTCTTGAGGGTCTTAAAGGATCAGAGAACTATGACTTTAGAGTTAGAAGGAACCAAAAAGACCATAAAGTCCAATCACCCCATTTTACAGATGAGAAAACTGAAGCTTAGAGAGATTAAGTGGATTGTCTATGGTTACTCAACTCTTCAATGTCAGAGATGGGACTTGAACACAGATATTCCAGACTCTATTACATTAGAGCTATGGATGTGCAATATACACATTCTGTTTCTGGATTCTAAATAGGATGAAGAATTAGTGCTCCTTTCTGCTTCCAATTCCTGCTTACTTCTTGGCTGAAATATGGATTGATTACATGTATGGTGAGCATGTGTATGCATCAGAGGCAGTGTACAACATGGATAGCACTGAACTCATAGTGAGGCGGAGCTGAGTTCAAATCTCCTCCCCTTTCCCCAGTCCTTCGTGAGTTGCATGACTCGCCTCTGTCTCCTTACCTATATAGCACCTGCCTCCCAGCTTTTATGTTCATTTCATCCTCTCTTCTGTGTGTGTATGGCATGTATAATAAACTTGAAAGAGACATTAGAGAGGTTTAAACATGAGATATGAGATAGAGAATCAGCACTGGACCCTGGGTTGTCATTAGAGTACTAGCACCTTTTAGAGGATGGGTAGAAATTCAACAGAGGAAGAGAGGAGAGAGAAGACTTTTCAGACAGAGGATAACAATGGAACAAAACCACAAAGGCTTGAGACTTTTGTCATTCTTTTGGGGAAGGGAAACAAGCATTTATTAAGCAGGTACTGTGCTAAGCACTTTACAAATATTACCTCCATTTGATCCTCACAGCAGTTCTGGGAGATGAGGGTGATTATTACCCTCATTTTACAGATGAAGAAACTGTTGCCCAGGGTCACATAGCTGGCCTTATGTCTGAGGCTAAATTTGAAATCAGGTGTTCCTGACTCCAGTCCTAGAACCACCTAGCTTTGTCAGAAGCTTGTTGAAAGTTTCCATCAGAGGGGTGGCTAGGTGGCGCAGTGAGTAGAACACCGGCCCTGGAGTCAGGAGGACCTGAGTTCAAATCCGGCCTCAGACACTTAATACAAAAACTAGCCATGTGACCTTGGGCAAGTCACTTAACCACAATTGCCCTCCAAAAAGCAAAAAAAAAAGAATGTTTCCATCAGGGAAGATGTCTACTTCTCCAGCCTATGGTGGGGGCAGAGGAAAGTACTGGTAGTAGTGTAGGTCAGGCAGATAAGCATGTGTTCTCTCTTGTTGAGAGCTCTTCTCTCTAGGAGAGAATTCCATTAATTAATAATGAATTAATAATAATTAATAAATAATATATAATAAATAGAAATAATTAATAAAAGAATTAATCAATCATCTACCAACCCATAAACATTTATTAAGCAACTCATGTATATCAAAGCACTGTTTGGGACACAAGCACTGGGTTAGTGGTTACTCTATAAAACAGATGTGACCAGATTGCCCTTTGTCTCAGAGGATTCTATGAAGCCTTTGGTCTGACCATAGATGAACACATCATCTTACATCCCACAGGTTCTATGAATTTCTAAATTGGTTTGATGGGAGAGCACAGTATCCACTAGGAAGACTAGTAGATGGGATTGTCTACCCAGGGTTAATAGTGATGGCTGGCCTTATACATTAGATTTTAAATATACAGAATTAATATAGATTCATGAAATATTGGAAAAAATGGAAAGGAGCTTAGAGACCTTTGAGATCAGTTTCCTCATTGTACAGATGAGGAAACTGAGGCCTAGAGAGATAATGAGTAGCCCAAAATCAAACAAGCAAGTAAGAAGCAGAGATGAAATTTGAACCTACATCTTCTGACTCTAGGTCCCCCATGCTCATGTCACTACACTATGTTATTTCCACAGTCAACAGAAGAGGAGGGCTTGATGCAGGTGCAGAGATGACGCCCAGGAGGATCTCTTGATTTGGGTGAACTTGATGCGCTGAGAGTGAAGAAATTCCTTGGGACTGGACTAGCTGGAAGCAGCAGACTCACCTTTCCGGGTCCAACTCTCAAATCCCTGGGCTGGGTTGGATGGGCCAGACCGGCCTTTGCTGATGGTGGAAATGGGCTGCTATTGGGGGCCTTCTTCTTGAAGCTTCCCCTCACCTGCTTCATGGCTGAGCTTCCCCGAGATCTCCTGCTATGATGCCTTTGCAGCCAATTAAAATCCGATTCTCTTCCCAGCAAGGTTGCTGGCAGCCTTGGGTCTTCCCAGCAGGCTGGGCTGGTAGCAATTACTGGCCTGGCTGGTGCCTGATTAGCTGAGGGGGCTGCAGTAGTCACCCTACCCCTGTGGTCAGCTTTTAGCTGACAGGCAGGGGCTCCTCACCCCCAAGCTTTCACTCTAGGCGATCATTCAGCTCTAGGGATACAAATTAACATGTTCATTTCTCTACTCCTGGTATTAGAAGCTAAAAAGTCAATCTTCAAGCAGGACATCCCAAGAGTAATTGACTAGGACCACCCCACCCGCCACCCAGGAACTCTGGTGGCTCTTAACCACCTGCAATAATTCCCCTATTTGGCACCCAGAGGATACTTAATATTACCTACACCATGCTGTGTATCTTAGAAAGTAGAATTTATGTGGAACTGCAAAAAGATGAGGATGATTCAGCCTGCAGAAGAAAGGTTAAAGAGAATAGTGAACCCTTGGTCCTGAGATTCTGAAACTTTGTTGTTCACATATCCCCAAAGGGTAGGATGCAGGCTGGCCCATTGCTTTACCTCTTTCTTTAGAATCCCTAGATTCCTTCATATTACACCACATTGATCTTCCCCATTACCTCTGGTTTTCAGTGCTTTCTTCCTCTCAAAATTATTGCGTATATAATTTGCATAATAATTGATACCCTTAGCTCTGGACTAATGCAAACTGGGTCCTGTCCTGGAGGATGCCAGGCATTTTCTGATTCACTCTTTAAACCCTCCACCCTGGGGCCAGGAGAAAAATCACTAAAAACAAGTTTGTCTCAAGCCTAGAGTCTCCCAGAAGGGATCAGAAAGATACTTAAGATAGATCAGGTATAGGACAGCTATTTATTTCCTGCTCTTCCCCCTCCCCCCATACTTAAAATACAAAAGATTCATAAATGTCCATTGACAAAGATTTAAAACATGATAAGGTGGTTAACCCATCACTTCCATTATACTCTTCTGGGCAGTTGATACTTAAAACATAAAACATTTAGTAGGAATATTGAACATGATATTTTACCTTCACCTCAGCTTTTATATCCAAACTGCTCCCTTGAGGTAAATGTCTTCTGGCAAGCCTATCCATGACTTGGGCTTGTTCTCCTGCTGGTCCGGGTCATCTTTTCTTCCAAGAAGCTTTTAGCTTCAGGTGTAACTGGCATTTACTGAGAGGATTAGGAATTTCCAGCCTCTCAAATTCTTGTGTCCCAGGCTAGAAACATTCATCTTGGGATCATTGTTTGATCACTGATGCCCAGAGATAGAAATACTATCTAAGGGACCTATGCTTGAGGCGTAGGCTAAACATGATCCTTCTACCGTGTATATACAAGCAACCACCATGACTAATTGGGTTAGGAGTGAGGAGCCCTTGTATCCCCAATTCCTCTACCATAGGAAATCCCAGAGAAAGATTTCACATCACACATTCAGAATAGAGCAAGAACAGACCTTGTCTCACCCTTTAAAGTCTACAGAGTAAGTGGTTCGTTCAACTTTAGTGGCCAGTTTGACCCATCCACCTCCCCTCTGTGAGAGACTGTTGAATTGTCCCAAAACTCCTACTCCTAAAGGATTTGCTAGGCATATAAATTCCCAGAAGTGCCTGGGGAGCTCAGCACATGTATGAAGGGATGTTCTCCAATCTAATTCCTGCTCTATTTGAATTTACTTATTCCTATACATGTCTCCCCCAGCAGAATAGGCCTTGCACAGAGTAGACACCAAATAAATATTTATTGAATTGAAAGCACCGAAATGGGAGGGCTCTAGGTTAGACATTATACAGGAGGTCCCAACTCTAGAGAACTCCCCACTGGGCTTAGGTTCTCTGTCCAGATCTGACTACCCAGGGCCAGAAAAGGCCTTAGGTGTCATGGAGTAGAAGACTTCTTAACAACTTTTGTGTTGTGGACCCCCCCTTGGAAGACTGGTGAAGCCTTTGAATATCTTCTCAGAATAATGGTTTTAAATATATAAGATAAAATATATAACATTGTAAAGGAAACAAATCATTTAGGAAAAACAGTTGTCAAACACACACATATGTATGTGTGTGTGTGTATATATATATATATATATATATGTGTGTGTGTGTGTATGTGTATAATCCAGATTAATAAATTCTGATCTAATTTAATCCTCTCATTTTTATAGGGAGGAAACTGAGGCCCAGAGAGGTTTAGTGATTTGCCCAACTAGATAGGTAGTGAGGTAGTATCATGTAGGTAGTATCAGAACTAGAATTCAGATCCAGTTCTTAAGCCTTTTAAAGCCCGTGGTCTTTGCAGTGAATCCTAGTGTTTCTCTAAGGGAGAGAGAAAATGATCCACTATGGCATCTGTTCCCCCAAGTGAATTTGCTCACCTGCTATACCATGCCTCCTTATGGCTTTACATATGTGTGTCTATGCAAAGGCATACACATATATTTACATAATACATATATGTGTATGTGTGTATATATACACACATGCACACCTATATACATATAAATACATATATGTGTGTTTATAAGAGACCCTGATCTACTGAGAGGGTTACAACTAAATACATTTACATACCTACAACTAAATGTACTATATAGTTATACCTAAATACATTTACATAGTTATAACAATATATTATATAGTTGCAACTAAAAACATTTATGTATATACTATATAGTTACCATATACTGTATGGTTATACCTAAATACATTTACATAGTTACAGCTAAACATGCTATATAGTTGCAACTAAATACATTTACATAGTTACAAGCAAATACATTTTTCATAGTTACAATTAAATACATTTACATAACTACAATTAAATATACTATATAGTTTCAATTAAAAATATTTGCATAGTTATAACTAAATATACTACATAGTTAAACTAAATACATTTAATTGTAACACAACATCTCTGCTTGATCAAAAGCAGGGGAATAGTCAAGATGACCTCTGGAGGGACTCTGCTGCCTGAGTAACATGTGAATATTGGTTTCTGTGAAAGAAGAAGCAAGAGAGCAGATCGAACAGAAGCTGAGTGGATTAGCAGATGACTGGAATCAACAGATGAGAGTCTATTCACATGTCATCAAAATCCAAATGCTGCTTAGCAAGCTCTCCCCAAGATGTGCATGATGGGGAATGGAGCCAGGATTTCAGGAAGCAGGGCTTTCCAAGGGCATGAGAAAAAGGGGAGGAAGCTGTGTTTCCTGTGGAGTGCTGAACAGCCTGGATCAGGGCAAGAAGGAGAGACTTCAAAATCTAATTAGAGGGGGGCTTCTTAAACAGAGCTTTGAACTTTTATGGTCTGCCTCTACCACTCATCTCTAGTGCTGCCCTAGAGAAGGTGTTTGTCTTTTCTGGGCCTCAGTTTCCCCTTTTATAAATTGAGGAAGGGGTGTTTGTGTCGGTGGAAAGGGGGTTTCAGGGACAAGGCCTTATATGGTGAGCTAAAGGAAGTATAAAAATAGTGAGAGCTAGAGAAATGTTGGACAAGCTGTATACCCCAACCCTCTGCCTCAAGGGTAGTTTGAGGAGAAGCTGTAGCACAGAGAGATGAGGATTCTGAATGGTGATTGGTAGGATAAAATGCTAACTTCTAATCCTGGCACTCAAGGCTTTTCAAAAAGCCTTAGTTTATCTCATTTTCTCCCATCTTCCCTGTGTAATCTTCCTCGGTAATCTCCCACTAGAAAGGATCTTCTTTTCCTTCCTAAAATTCAAAACTTGTTCAGGATGCTCATTAGCTGTGTGATCCTGGGAAAATAACTTGAGCTCTCAGCCTCAGTGACCTCATCTATAAAATGGGGATAATAATAGCACCAACCTCCCAGGGTTATTGTGAGGCTCAAAGGAGGTCACATATGTAATGAACTTCTGCCCCTGGCAATGAAGTCTGGGAATTGGTCTCTAAGAAGGACAGTTCCAGCAACAATTGGCCAAGACCTCAAAGCACTGCATAAATGTTAACTATTGTTATTCTCTATATTTTGCCTAAAGCACATTCTACCTCTAATTGTATTTGCCTGCCTATATAAAGCATATTCCTACCATACCCTCCTGTGGAATGTAAGCTCCTCAAAGGCAGGGCATACTCCATTTTTCTCCTTGTATCAAAAGAATTTTGTCCTTTGCCTTACACATTTCATTGTTCAGACATTTCAGTCACTTCTGACTTATCATGACCTCATTTGGGGTTTTCTTGGCAAAAATACTGAAGTGGTTTGCCACAGGCTTAAGTAACTTGCCCACGGTCACACAGCTAGTAGGTGTCTAAGGCTAGATTTGAACTAAGGAAGATAGTCTTCCTGGCTCCAAGTCTGATGCTCTACCCACTGCATCACCTAGCTGCCCTGCCTTCTGCATGGTCACTACTTAATAAATGTCCAATTGAACAGAGCTGTGATTCCCAATTTGGGGGTAGGGGGTTGACTGAATATTTATTCTCTCCATCTTTTTCAATACATATGACCCCTTCCATAGGTATTACATGACATAAAGAAATTAAAATTCTTTTTTAATGTTTTTTTTTGCTTTTTTTTAAGAGTGGGGAAGATAGGGCAATTGGGGTTAAGTGACATTCCCAAGGTCACATGGCTAGTTTTTGTGTTAAATGTCTGAGGCCGAATTTGAACTCAGGTCTTCCTGACCGTGCCACCTAGCTGCCCCAAAATTCTTTTTTTTTTTTTGAGAATATCAGCATACTCTTTGAAATGATTAGGGATACTGTGGGACTACACACAACCATGGCTGAGAAATTACTTTCTTACAGGGTAGGTGGCAAGAAAGGCATATCCCAGAGACCAACCTGGCATTTGCCCAATGGCCTGTGGGATAATCTATGCCCATTGGCACTTTGGGGGAGCCAAAGTAAGAGCACAGAAATGAGTTCCTCTTGGAATTCAGCCCAAGGGCCTGGCATCTTGGGAACTTGTCTAGCTGGCTTTGTGGAAAGAGATGAATTTTGGTGGGACCACATTGGTCTAAATTGTTTTCTTCTGTACTCCACACTTATAAAAATACTTTTTGATGATGATGATGATGATGATGATGGTAGGGAAATAGAAAATAGATATACATGCACACACATCTATGCATATACACACATATACATTATGCATATGCACACACATATACATATACATAGATATACATATATGTGTGTATAATACATACATATATATCTATGTTAATTGGACAGCTAGGTGGTACAGTTTATAGAGGGCTGGGCCTGGAGCTAGGAAGACTTTTCTTCCTGAGTTCAAATCTGGCCTCAAACATGTACTAGCTGTGTGACCCTAGGCTAGTCACTTAACCCTGTTACCTCAGTTTTCTCATTTCTAAAATGAGCTGAAAAAGGAAATGGCAAAATACTCCATTATCTTTGCCAAGAAAATCCCAAATGGGGTCACAAAGAGTCAGACATGACTGAAATGAATGAACAGTAATCTTTGTTGATTAAAAACAACAGCAGTAACCATTGGTAAAGCCATAAATATAGATCTGCATCTCATACCTCCTTCCTCACACCTCCCAGGCAGATGGGCTTGTTTATTATGTGCATCATGATTCACTTCACAGAATTGGATGTTGTAGAAATTCATTTATTATAGCTGAAGTCCCTTTTTTTGTTACCAGTTGAGTAAATTTAGAGACACAGGGAATAGGTGCATTTGGCTTGTAACAGTTAAAGTAAAAGTACCATGGGAATAAAATAATTATTGTAAAAATTGAAAAAAAAACACCCTGGATTTGGATTTTGTTGTGTATGCTTATATGTATGGGTGGATGCTTTTGATATTATATTGTTTTCTGTGAGATGGCATGAGCAGAAAGGCTGAAAAATTTTGCCTTGGGGATGGAGGCAGATTCTATACTGGTTGTGGGGTATGTATGTGTGTGTGTGTGTGTGTGTGTGTGTGTGTGTGTGTGTAGAAGGGGATGTACTGATATGAGAGCAATTATCTGATTGACTGAATCAATAGAGACAATGAATCATCCATTAAATGGGATATACCTATTTTCATATTTTTAAAATGTATTGATTGATTTTGCTGATTAATTTTTTATTTTTTTCTTATAAAATATTTTTTGTTATATGGGATGACTTTCTGGAAGGGGGAAATAGGAGAGATGCAAATTCAAAAGAAAAGAAAGCCATTCAGATTTATTTTTAAATGAAATAAATGGGATATGTGTGTGTGTGTGTGTGTGTGTGTGTCTGTGTGTCTGTGTGCTTTACACATCTTGGAGTGCTACCTGAATGTTTTTGTTACCATTAAAGACCTACAACTCTTTTTTTCCTTTGGTAGTAGGTTCTGGTGTTACTATCTCCCAACTTTTCCAGATAACTGCCACAAATTTTTCTTTGTTCTGAACATGCCAATTCAGTCTTAATTCTCTCAAGGGGAAGACTCAGCACTGGGACAATTTAGGTGTGGGTGGAAGTCAGAGGAATTATGGTCCAGGCCAGCCTTGATGATGAGTTAAGTGCCATGGGATAGGGGAATAGGGTAGGAGAAGACCTCAAACCAGAAATCAGAGCCACCCACATGCAACTGACTGCCAGAGAGAGTTCAGAATAACTTCTCTTGAGAAAAACAGAATCCCAGGGTAAGAAAGGATTATTAGAGGTTATCTTTGTCTATCTTCCATGCCTCACTCAATGCAGCCTGGACAGGTAAGATTTATATACCTGTTTTAGATTACCCAAGAGAGAAGAGTCTAAATTCTGCCTTTTTCTCTGTTCCAGTCCTTAACGTTCACTGAGAAGAGGTTCTTTCTTATAGAAAACACTCCTGTGCTTCAGGCAAGGGTAGGGATGAGATGACCTCCTCAGGGTATGTTGAAGCTAAAAATATTTGTACTTGGTACCTGCCTTAGGAGTTTGAGTGACCTGGCTTCTTCCTTCCCCTCATGGTCTGTAGACCCAAACCTAGCTCTAAGGTTTAGGAGGTTTGAATAGAAAGAGCCTCTTCTTCGGTCATTCTCTCTTAGCCCCCTCCCCATCCTGCACAAATAGTTAACACTATAAACTGAACATCCACAATGTGATTAAACTACCTGGAAAAGGAAAAGAAAAGAGTCAGGACAGGATTCTCATCCTAAAAGAATCTATAGTTTTAAGCAATGATTGGTAAGATGAGAGTTTTCGATCTACAAAATCCATGAAAGCCCACTGAATCCAACCACCTTGTATTACAAAGGAAGAAAATGAAGCCTAATAAATGTCAAAGAAGCTTGGATTTGAGCCTCCATCCTTTCTCTTGAAACCCAGCATTTGGCTTTCTGTACCTCCCTATTTGAGGCAAACTTTCATAAAAAGCACATAAGAACACAAGCCATTAAATCGGACACATGGACATGGGCTATATTTGGAGGTATGCTGATAAATGTTTAATAACCAACCACCTCTTTCCCTCACTCACATGCAATAATAAGCAATTTTAATTTGCATTATTAACATTTCTTTTTCATTTTCTTAGGTCTAGGTAATCATCAAAACAATAAATCAAGTTCTGATTTGTAGTTTTTGCCAATTGCCAATTTTGAAGTGTCAAACTGAAAATTTAGCAACCTGCTGGCTTGAGTTGGCTCCAGCACACCCCTGGACATATCTCACTGCACCTCAGGAGAATTGCACATATGTATTTGGCATGAGCAAAAGGACAAGGGTTTGTGGAAAGGAGAAGAGTGAACTAGGGCCAGCTCAGCCTGAGAAGACTTCACAGAGAAGTCAGGTTTTGAACAGTGTTCTGAAGAAAGAGAGGGATAGGGTTTGGCAAAAGGAAGATATGGCTCAAATCCCAACTTCTCCATTTCCTCCCTCCACCTTCTCTCTAGTGAATCCTCTCAATCCTACCAGGTGACTGGAAGAACTGGAAAGGGGTGGGATTAGATAGGGCTAATTAAGGGTGTCATTAAGGTGCTCTTTTGGTCCTGGTTTCTTTGTCTTTGTCTCACTGATTTCTGGATGTATTTCCCCCCTCCCCATCCCATGTTAAAGGGAATTGGCAGTTGGAGAGAAAGAATGTGTTTGAACTCCTAGAGCTGCAAAGAGGACCCATCAGGTCTGACTGTCTCTCTCTCATTAGTTGTGGATGTATTTCCTCTCTTCCCTGGCTTTTGCTCAGGGGATGATAGCCTGAGCCTATGTAAATCGAGGGACAGTTCTACCACTTACCTGTTGCCACCATGGCACCATCCTTCAGATGGGCAAGGAAGAAGAAAGAAGCCAGCCAAAATAAAAGGAATGAAGGAAATCACTCGGTATTTGGTCTTGGAGCACAATGCTATGACTTTGAGTGTTGTTACCCATGGAGACCAATTTTAGACCTCCTTGAAGTTTTCCTTTATTGTTGACAGCAGCAGTTTATGATGGATTACTGAATACTCCTCTGACCAGAAGGAGTTCTTAAAAGGTCAGCTTGCCCATCCCCTTGTCTCTAGGTCATACTCCACTGAAACCATCCCAGGTAAACCTGAGTCTGCCATTTTATGAAAAAATACCAGAGAAACAGATCTGAGCAATTCTCCCAGTAACCCAGTGGTGAGAGAGCCTTAATCTGGGAGTGAGGAGCCCTGTGTCAGAGTCCCAGCTCCACCAGTGACATTGAGAATTCATTCCACAAACATTTATTAAGTATTTAATCTGTCTAGAACACTGTGCTAGGTGCTGGAAATAGAAGGGTAAAAATGACATTGTCTCTGCCTTCAAGGAGTACATTTTGGGTGGGGGAAGGAGCCGTGGTTCCGATATGTATGCTGATAAATATAAAACAAGTACAATGTGATAAGGGGTGAAGGAAAGAATGGTAAAGAGATCCAAGATTTGAGGAGGGAGAGGATACCTTAGCTGGGTGGGATTAGGGAGAGCTTTGTGGAGGAGGGAACTCCTGAGGTTAAAAAAAAAAAAAAGAGGAGGGAGGGCATTCCCATTATAGGGCATGGCCTGTAAGAATGCATAAAAGTAGAATCTGGCCTAAGATTACATGGAAAGCTGCAAGAGACCTTAGAGATCTTCTTTTTACAGGCGAGGAAAATGAGGCCTAGCAAGCTTAAAAATGACTTGAATAAGATCACACAGGCAACAAGTGGCAGGTAGGTTATGAATCTAGGCCCAAGTATATACAAATTTGTATTTGAATTTATGACATCAGGAGAACATGGTATAATAGTGTCTAGAGAGATGGCTTTAAAGCCAGGAGGAACTGGTCTAAAGTGTCCCTCATAAATTGTGCCCATAATGATTGTATGAACCTAGGCAAGTAATTTTACTTCTCATGGCTCTAGGCATCTCTTTTTAAAATTTAATTTTTTTTTTTTTTGGTGTGTGTGTTTTTAGGCAATTCTTTAAGATGCTAATTCACCAAGAAGGTACTGATTGCCTTCATAAAGGGAGCCTTCTCTCCTGGGATTCCCTTATATGAGTGAATTCACAGGATCCAGTCCTGATCCCCATATCATAATAATTTTCACCTGATCCAAAGTGAGAATAATATGATTTAGTCACAAAAGAGCTTTGAAATATGTCTTTTAGAATAGTAAACAGGGAAAGGTCAAACTAGATTCTCCCTTCCCTAGGAATTCCTAGGAAATTTACTTGGTCCTGGTGCTTTCAGCATCAATATTATAGAGGGAATTCTCCTGCGTTCTCTGTATTTAATTAGTATCTTTGGTCCAGTACCAAAGACTTTTAACACTTGAAGGACCAGGTAGAAAAATTTCCTTGGTTATTTGAGGCATTCTTAAATTCCCACCTTTCCAGTTTAACTGAGCCCTGCAGACAGGGTGATAAGTAGCCCCCAGAATGCAGAGTTAATTTGAAGCTTAAAGAGCAAAGTGCCACTTTCAGAATCCTGTTTCTAGATTAATCTTTCATCCAGCAGTTACTCTGTGTGTTCAGAATGACACTAGGTCTGGTTGAGGCAGAGGGAGCCAAGGAGGTTATAGAGAACCATAAGCTGTGTCCTTTCCTTGGAGAAGGCTACAGTCTAACTGAGGAGTGGGACTAGAACACATATGGAATAATTAAGTCAAGCAAAATTTAGAGGAAGGATCAGTATAGGCTGTGGTGGTCAGGAAAGACTTCCTGGAGAAGGTGGGGCCTGAGCTGGTCCTCAGGATGAATAGGATTTAGAGGGGGAACAAGGAGGGCAGGACCAGTGAGGGAAACAGCACGAACAAAGGCAGAGAATTAGAAATGGGCGTTTCCTAGGTGAAGGACGGCTCATGCAGGGAAAGGAACGTCAAAGGTGAGTGGTAGAGTCCAGGGATGATCTTGCCCATCTCTTTCATTCAAGGAGAATCCCTTTCCCAAGTTCAGATGAGAGATTTCCAGCCCGCAGCTTCCCTTGCTGTCCTCCACCAGCATTCACAAGTCTGACTGCAGGGAGCACCCTCATCCTGTCTAACCTGATACCCATACAGCCTTAGCCCCTGGGGTTGGGACTGTCTCATTCTTTGTACTTGTATCCCCACCACCCAGTACAATGTCTGGGACATAGAAGGCGCATAGAAAGTACGTGTTGATTGATTTCTTTTTGTTCTAAAATTAATGGGCAGAGGCTGGTCACAGTCCTTGAAGACTCATAGGTCCATAGATATCTGCAAGTATGTGTGTGTGTGTGTGTGTGTGTGTGTGTGTGTGAGACAGACAGAGACAGCAAAACAGAGACAGACAGAGACAGAGAGAGTCTGTAACCTCAATGAGGTCAGGGCTGTTTTGTCTCAATTTTGCACCTCACCAAGCACCTAAGATAGCATTTGGAATACAGTAGGTGTTTCATTAATGCTTGTTGAATTGGATTTCATGCCCCTGCCCCATGCTCCTTGGCTTCCAAGGAGGCCACCTGGGTCAGCAAGATGAGCTTCTCCCTTTGTGTCTTCCCAGGTGAGGAAGTTGGTGACTAGATATGAAATGCACTGCCTCACATGGCTGCCATCAAGGATGTCGGTCTTTCGGTTGCTTCTGCCTAGAGCTGAGCACTGTATTCCCTAGAATTATCAGCCCATAGATTTGGAGCTAGAAAGGAAAATAGAATCCATTTCCTTCATTTGACAGATAAAGAAACTGATGTCCAGAGTTTAAGTGACTTGCTTAGTCATACACAGAGCTGGGAAGAATAGAATATTTGGAGTCTAGCCATTACAATCCACACAGGCAGCTTTTGGCTGGATGCTAAATAAACAGCTAATATTTATATAATACTGTAAGTTTTCAAAGCACTTTCCATACTCCTTATCATTTGACATTCATGACAGCCCAGTGAGGTAAATGCTATTATTATTCCCATTTTACAAATGAAGGAAGGGAGGCATAGCAAGTGACTTAGCCAAGGTTCCACAGGGAGTAAGTATATGAGACAGTGTTCAAAGTGGGCTTTCCCGACTCCAAGTCCTGTGCGCTTACTGTGCCACCTAGCTGCCAATCATCTGCCCTTAGCACATCATCTAGTACACAGTAGGCACTTAATAAATGCTTCTTGCCTTAATTCTGGTACTCTTTCTCACTGCAGCTCTCACTCTTTCTCTGCAGGGGGAGCTGCTGAGTCCCTGTCGCTGCGACGGGTCAGTCAAGTGTACGCACCAGCCCTGCCTCATCAAGTGGATCAGCGAGAGGGGCTGCTGGAGCTGTGAATTGTGTTACTACAAGTACCACGTCATTGCCATAAGCACAAAGAATCCTCTGCAGGTGAAGGTCCAGGAGGCGGGGCCACACCTCTCTTCCCCAGATCCCAGGGTCCCTTGGAGGGGTGGTCCCCACACCCCAAGCTGGTTGTTGTTTGTTTTCAATTCAAAGCCCTTTCTTCTAACCGGGCTTTCTGCTTCTCCCTTCTCTAATCTATTTTTACATTGCAGCTGAACGAATCTTTCCTGTGCACAAATGTTGCTGCTCTGCTCAAAACTTTTCAGTGGCTCCCTACTACCTGCCAACTAAATTTCAAACTCCTTCAAGACCCACCAAAATATGATGTCACTTTCCTAGTTTTTTCTCATAATACTACCCTGCATGAGCTCTTTTTTTTTTTTTTTTTGTCTTCAAAACACTTCCTCCCACTTCCTGCCTCCATACCTGTGTTTGCACTGTTTCCCGTGCATGGGATGCCTTCTGTACCCATATCTTGAATTCCTGATCTTCTTTTAAAGTCCAACTCAAATGCCACTTCCTCCATGAAGCCTTGCTTGATTCCCCCAGTCAGAAATTAACTTTCTATCCCTTTGATATCTCAGCTTTTTATTTGCCCCTCTCGTGCACATAACATATATTATTTGGACTCACAATTTTTGCATATGCATAATATTTCTCCGATTACCTTTGAGGGCAGGAACAGTATGTCCCACTGTATCCCCCCAACACACCTAACACCATTCTTTGTGCACAATAGGTGCTTAATAAACATAAATTGAGTTGAATTAGAGATAGGAAGAGGGGGTTGACTGGGGTCCTTAAGTTTGCATGGGCGAAGAGAGAAAGATGACAGGGAAAGATAAATAATGGGGTACATAAATCAAGTAGAGGGATTGGGAAAGAAGAGAGAAAAATTGGGGTACAGAGAGGGGAATGGGCAGAGAGAGGAGAGGAAGAAATATAGAAAAAGAGGGAGGAGAGAAAGAACAGAAAAGAAAGAGGCAAGGGGGCATCTAGGTGGCGCAGTGAATAGAGCACCGGCCCTGGAGTCAGGAGGACTCAAGTTCAAATCTGACCTCAGACACTTAACACACAAAAAAACTAGCCATGTGACCTTGGGCAAATCACTTAACCCCAACTGCCCTCCAAAAAGCAAAAAAAAAAAAAGAGGCAGAAACAGGAAAAGTAAGAATTAGGAGAGAATAATAGAGAGATGAGAAGACAAAGTGAAGGGAGGACAAAGAAAAGGAGGGGGGAAGGAAGATTTAGGGATAGATAAGTGAAAAGACAAGAGTCAGAGAGATGAAAAGAGGAAGAAAATTGACATCAGAAAGGGTGAAGGTAGTATATGTTTTTACCAAGGAAGACCTTCTTCTTAAGACCCAGTGGAATGAACCTTGACCTTGCTACCCAGCTCTCCCCACCCAAATCCCACTTGCCAAGCCCTGGCACATCTATGAGAACCAAATGAGTTGGCAGACCCCGAACATAAACACTCATAAATTCCCCCTATCCAAAGGCAGCTCTTGGTGAGAGGCATCCACATAAATAAAGTGATTTGCTTCTGAAAATACCACTGCACATGCATAATTAGCCAATTAAGCTGCCACATAATTAATTAGCCATTGCATGAGTGAGGAAGGGAGCATCAGTTGGGAAGTTCGCACGGTTGGTATGTGTTTCTATCTTCTCTTCTTCTTATGGGAAAAATGTGAGAGGCCTGTTTGGGCTCTAGGGAGCCCTGAGAGTCCATTACCAGGGGCTCTGGGTCTGGAAGGAATATATCTCAGCTGCAGCCACAGAGCAGCTAGAGCAGCAATTCTCCAGGGAATATTCTATTGCCTTCCTGAGTCCTGGCAAGAAGACGTATTGGGGTACAGTGGAAAATGGACTGGTTCTATAGTTAGAGGTCCTAGGTTCAAATCCTAGCTTGGATGTGTGACCAATGGGTAAATCACCTTACCTCTTCGCCCTTGGTTTCCTTATCTAAAAAATGAAAGATTTGAGCTGAATAGCCTCTGAAAGCCCTCCCAGCTCTTAATCTGTGATCCTACAGCCCTTCTTTCCACTGTTCCCTTAATGCAGGAGTGGAACTAGATAGTGTTGGGGCTGACCTTTAGGGAATCTGAGAGAACTGGGGGGGAGGGTATTACAGAGAGGGTACAGAAGGAACTTGGGTAGAAGAGGACCTAAAGAAAATGTGTTTAATGCATTGCGTGTAGGTTATAAAATGACTACAGATACACAGCTTCCAAAATTTCGTGCATTGTACCCCTATTTCCCTCCCACTCACCCCCATCATTTATTTACAAATCTTGAATTTAGTAGCAGCACTAAGCCAGTGGATTCCAGGTCCACTGGAAACAAACCACAGACACAGGGTGTTTTACCCAGGTCCCCTTAAGCCTCAGGTAGCCACATTAACCCCATTCAACTGACTAAAGCCTTGAAGTGTTGGATACCCCTTGCAAATTCCCAAGCATCAATTATCTACTTTTAGACTGTAAGGCCTAGAACCAGTCTGGGCTACCTTTACCCTAAGGAACCCAAAATATCATATCTATGCACCCCATAGCCTGAGAAGTCCATTCAGTGGTTTGGCAATATTTTGTTTCCGAGGAACATCATATGACAGAAATCCCTGGGCTGGGAGCCACATGACCTAGAGTCAAGTCTCAGCTTTAACAATTTTCCAGCTTTAAGACCCATGCCAGACAGATTGCTTCTATGGGCCTATTCCCTTGTCTATAAATGGGCAAAGAGCTCAGAATGAGGAAGACCTGTGTTCAGATCCTGCCTTTGACAACTGCTGGAGCTGTGTGAACCTCTCCACACCAAGGGAGGCAGCTCCCTAAATTGCTAAGATAGAGAAGCTCATCATGTACATTGGTAGAGGGATTTCCTTAGTAGGAGCTCCCTATTTCAATGAAATACCAGGTCTGCTTAAAAAAAAAAGTGAGATTGTACAACTTGTCGTAACCCCCTCCTCCTACAAGATTATTGTAAGAAACTCTTTTGCAAACTGTAAAGTGCTGTATGCACTTGAGTCATTAATCTCCCTTCCATCTGGGTCCCTGCCATGTTTTCATCTGGGAGTTCCTAGAAGTTGGACAGCGCCTGCTTTGCTTGCCTTGGTGCCTGCAAAGGTGGGTAATTTTCACCATCCCTGAAGTGAGAATCCCAGCAGAAGGAAGGAGCCCGGCTCCGGGAGTGGGAGTGTTCTGTGGGCGGGGCACAGCTTGTGGGCTGCATTGCTTACTCATGTTGGTTCCCAGCAACAAGCCAGACAGGAGAGCCATCAAGGGAGGCTTTACTGCTCAGTTCCAGTGAGACATTTTCTATCCTGCAGACTGGGAGGTGGGATGGAGTGGGCCTTCCTGAAAACAGGCTGCAAAGTGGGGAGGGGAGAATTAGAATTGGGGGTTCCAGTCTGGGTGCTGCTGGCACAGGGTCCCTTTGTTTCTCTCTGATGGGCAGTCAGGTTCATGCCCTAGATAGAGACTACTCAGCAGGACAAGAAACCCATCACTGGAAAAGGCTTTAGTCTGGTAAGGGAAATAGGATATGTGTACAAACAATTATAATGCAAATCAGACAGTTAGTGGAAAAAAGGGAGTGAGACTGAGTGCCTGAAGGAAAGTGAGGGATGTCTTCTGGAGCTGGAGGGCTCAAGAGACTTTTTGGAGGTAGTAGAATAGTAAAATGTCTCCTACAGAATAGACAAGTCATCTAGATTTGGAGCTATACGGGACCTTTGAAGCCATCTAGTTCATACTTCCTCCCCATTCTACTGAGGAGGAAACTGAGGCCCAAAGAAGTTAAATGACTTATCTAAGGTCATTGAATTAGCAAGTAGCAGAACGGGGCCTTGAACCAAAGTCTTCTGACTCCAAAAAAGCATTCTTTCCACTCTATCACTTTCCTAGTCTAATAATCAATCAACCAGCAAACATTTATCCATCAATAACAACTGTTGGTGGACCCAGATGGGCTGGGACATTGCACTTTCTCCCTCTCTGTCAACCCTCTGTTCTAGAGCCAATTCAGTTCCAGGGAAGCCTGACCTCTAAAGAAAAGGGTTAGACTTCTCATATTTTTAGCTTCTTATGCTATCATCCTGATAGAAGCAGGGAAGATTTGCTTAAAGCTTAGGTTTTGTTTTAGGGTCTCTCCAAAAAGGGAATCAAAGAGGTACTGGATGTACAATACAAATCAGGATTGGGTCAAGTATTTATTTCCTATATACAAAAAATTCTTAGCACAAAAGGCTCCCACAAGCTTCATAAGAAGAACTCAAGTTAAATAAACTAAATAAATCCTTTCAGAAGGCTGAGACTTAAAACCATCGAAACAGAAGGCATTTTCTTAGACTGTAGAATCTCTTTTGTTTTATACTTTATCTTAGTTCTGAACCATACCCTTTGAGCTGGAGTAGTTGCCCTGACACCTTCCAAAATGCAGCTGGCCCTGGCTGAGAACTGTTGCCTTCAAGCCTAATCTCTCCCATTCAAGAACAGTGTTCATCTGGGACCAGACAAAAAAGCACAAAGAAGAGGCAGTTAGAGACCCAGGTTCAACTCCTGTAGCTGAACATTCCCCACCCCTCTGCTTTAGCTGCCACATAGAAATAACCAACATACAGCCAAGGTGGAGAAAGACCATCCCTACAACTTTTATCTAAAGTTACATGATACTGCATAGATGTTCTAAGAAAGTCTGAAGGAGAGGTGAAGTGACTCCTTTTTCAAAGGTCCACTGAGTCATCGGCTCTTTCTGTTCAGTGGCCAATGAGAAGATGGCTTCATCACTCTCAAAGAACCTCAGCAGGAGTCATACCTGACCAACTGGAACCAACAAGGGGCACTGACATTCCCAAAGAACCCAATCACTGATCAAGCATGTGGGGTCTGCTGGAAGTCAGCAAGAAAGCTCTCTCTTTGTGATAACTGTACAAGCCCCAGCCACGCTAGAACTGGATAGCTTTATTTAGCTTTGTCTCCAAATGCAGAATGTTTGAAGATGAAACAACAGGAAAAGATACATTTTGAAACTAAGTAGCTGTCCCTCAACTTCTTTCTGATTCCCTTTAGTTAGAGTGGAGAGAGATATTAAAATTTAGATTATTGACAATGTCTTTGGTTATGCCTCATAACAGAAAAAGATACTCTCTGAACTGAGCTCCTCACTTCTCCTACTATGAAGGGATCCATGTTGTATTATAGGGTATGCAACAGGCCTCTTACTATGGAAGACAGATTTAGGTGGGATCTGATGATGAATTAACAGAATGATGGATATAATTCATGGTTCTGGGTCCCCAGGCTCTGGGTTTGTAAGGAGAGAGTTCATTTTTAGAGACTTGCCCCCAAACTCACTCTTTGGTTTATTCTACCTAGCCAGAGTTTACTCAGGCAGAATCTGTGAATATAGACTGTGTTTGGGTTTCTAAATATGTGGCCAAAAGGTCTTCCACATCCAATATAAACACACAAATTAACAATAAATACATAATCTGCAGGGCAACTTTATTCTATCCCACAAAAATGTAAAGATGTATGAAAGGATTCACAATAGATCACAAAAAATCAAAACAAGTCTCCCTTTCCAGTGAGTTCCAGTTTTTATAGGATCCTAAAGTCCTCCCCACTCATTATGCTACTTTTGTGATTTGAATTCCCTTCATAAAGGAAAATAACTTAGGACTGCTAGACAGCAGAACCCCAACATTCCAATGAGATGCTTTTACCTCAGAGATCTATACAAACAATTAGCCTTATGTTACTACCCTGAGACCTTGGACTATCTCTGGAAAGAAAATGTGCTTGAACTTGCTGGAGAGACAGCCCTCTTCCCATCAAATAACTCATGGTGACAGTAAAGGGCAATCCTTAATTGCTTTTAGCTCTGCTACTCTTAGGATTTCTTCTAAAGAAGTGTGTATGTGTGTGTGTCAGAGAGAGAGAGAGAAGAGAGGAAGAGAGAGAGGGAGAGAGAGAAAGGGGGAGAGAGAAGAGAGGGAGAGAGAGAAAAGGGAAGGAGGAGAGAGAGAGAGGAAGGGAGAAAGAAAGGGGGGGGGGCAGAGAGCAGGGAGAGAACCATAGAGACCAAGAAATTCCACTGATCAACTCCAAACATAGCATCTCAAAGATGGAGGGAATCCTGTCCTAATCCAACCTGTACCAGATCAGAATCCTCTCCACATTCCTGACAAGAGCTTAGTTTGGGGATGTGTTGAATTTCATGTGATGGAGGGATATTCTTAACAGGGAAGGAGATACTTGGCAGGTAGTTGGTGATGTGTGGCTGGAGTTTAGAGGAGAAAGTTTAAGGCTGGATTGTAAGTTATCTGTATCAGGGTGTTAATTGAATCCATGGAAATGAATAGAAGTCACCAGGGATTGGGTGTAGAGAAAAAAGAGGACTTAGGACATAGTCTTTGGTGTCATCCAAATTTACTGTGTGCTGAGGAAGATAATGTCAAGACCAAAAGTTCTTATAGGTCACTCCTGGTACTCAAAACTATCTCCAGGACCTTTGGTCTACTTCTCTTAGTCCCCTCTGGCCTTAACTGATGAAACCTCAGTCTTGGTGCTTACACAGTAAATTTTGGATCCTTGACTAAGTAGAATAAAGATTTCTATTGGCATCCAGGCATGCCTGTCGGAGTAGTCTAGCCAAAGCTTCTTTTTGATGGTGATTTGTCCATAATTATATTCTGTTTTACTCCCTTGGATCTTCTCTGAACTCTGGACTTTTCTACCAGCACAAACCCCCTCTAGATATTTTTTTATCTATGGATATGGGGGATTATATGTGTTGTGTCTTGTTCAGAAACCTGCAAATACATCAAAGATTGCAATAAGCCTGGAAGCTCTGGTCTGGATGCCAGTGGATTTGGGAGAGGTAGGGGGTGGAGAAAGCTGTCCAAGCATCTTGCTAACCTTCTGTTCTATCCTCTCCAGTGGCAGGCCATTTCTCTGACGGTCATTGAGAAAGTCCAGATTGCAGCAGCCATCCTGGGTTCTCTCTTCCTCATTGCCAGCATCTCTTGGCTCATCTGGTCCACCTTCAGTCCCTCGGCCAAATGGCAGCGCCAGGACCTCCTCTTCCAGATCTGCTATGGGATGTATGGCTTCATGGATGTGGTGTGCATAGGTGGGTCACTATGGTTGGTTCTCAAGTGGGCAGGGAAATAGATGGCTCCAAGGTCCAGAGACCAACAGCTCCCTTTGCAAGGGAGAGGGAAGTCCTTTTGGGTCTGGCTTTGGAAGGTAGGCGTAAACAAGAATTGAAGATCTCCACAGGGTTGGACCTGGGAAGCCTGAAGGTAAGTATTACCTAAGCAAGAGGCAAACACTTTCCACAGCAGAATAAGATCAGAGGGCTTGACTCCAAGAGCTGATCCTGTAGCCTTTAATAAGAATTAAAGCTTACCAGAGGAATGCCAGTCTGTTCCTCTCTCTCCCACAAATATATTGCCAATTCTGAAAAGTAGGGCTTGTGAAGTTGTCTCAAAATTCGTTCACATAATATTCACATTCACTTAATGATGTATGGAAGGGTGGTCAATTGGAAGTTGGAGTCAGGTGACCTGGCTATGATGCTTACCAAATGTGTGACCATAAACAGATCACTCTCAGTCTCAGTATCCTCATCTGGAAAAGAGGTCATTAGGATTAGATCAGGGGTTCTTAGGCTTTTTTGTGTAATGGACCTTTCTGACAATCTGAGGTTTATGAATACCTTCTCAGAATAATATTTTTAAATGCATAAAGTAAAGTACACAGAATTACAAAGGAGATCAACTATAATGAAAGAAAAATATATATTTTTTTTCCTGTTGGAAGTCCACAAACTTCCTGAAATTCATCCATCGGTCTCTTAGGATTCTGTGGACCTCAGGTTAAGAATTTCTGAACTGGATTGCATGTTCTCCAAGATCGCTTCTGGATCTAAATCCTTCTATAAATGCATGAAAATGGTGTCAAGTACTAGGCTTCTTCCCCATAGATCAGTCCCTAATTCTTCTCAGATCCCTCGGCTCTTTCCTTCTCTGAGCTCTATTATGCCAGGTTGGGCTAGCATAGCCTAGAAATACCAGTTGAACCCCATGTACATGTGCCTAGCCTTGACTGTAGCACTTAGGATCCTGGATACTATTTGTACACGTAGAGATTTTTTGTCTCTTCTGAATTTTAAGGTAGTGATATGATTTATCAATTTGTCCATTCTTTATTGTTGTCAGTTTGCAAAGTTTGGTCTTTCTCTGAAAGCAAAAAGAATAGTTCTTCAGCAGGTCTCACACTTGGTCAACCAACAGAGGCCATGCCAAGGACCAGATTAAGCTCCAAGTCACAACCTCAGTGGCTTTGCATTTCCTTGGTCATATTCTGCCAAGAGCAGCCACAGGAGCCTTTTACCTACAAGATTTCTCCCTACCCCCTATTCAGTGTTAAAACTGACATCTCTTCTGAAGGAAGGGGAATTATATTTCTAATGGACCTTTTAATGTTGGGGATGTCAGGGTCCATGAGTCTCAGGTATAGGTTCACCAAAGAGAATGTTGTCAGAGATACAATTGTCTCTGACAGTTGCACAAGACTTGTGATGTTCTCTGGTCCCAAGATCTCAGTTTTCAGCACAACCCAAGGACTTCTCCAGGGATGGATAAAACACAAGAGAATATAACACAACCACATCAAGGAAGCTACAAAAGAATATCAAGTCCCGCCCCCCTCCCAGCTAAACAACTGGACCACAAGAAGGTTTCATCAGCAATTTTCCCTTTCCTACCTCTAATGTATACACTTCTCTAACAGTGGGCCAATCTCAGATTCTGTCTTTCTCTCTCTATGTTTCTGTCTCTCTGTATCTCTATTTCTCTCTCCCTCCTCTCCTCTCCTCTCCTCTCCATTCCTCTCCCCTCCCCTCATCTTCCATAGAACTAGAACCTGGCAAGAGTTTAAAAATAGA
>NW_027187376.1:2959890-2971770 GCF_028583685.1 Petaurus breviceps papuanus
GCTTAATTCCTATTGGTTCCTCCTTTAGTGATACACTTTGTTTGGTATAGGTTTTGTGCTGCTTCATGCTTCTACTTATAGGAAAAGCCCAGAAGTTGAATGTTGTCTTGACTTAAGGAAATGATGGCAGAAATGTCAATATTGCAGATTATAATTTAAAATGTTTCCTGTGTATATGTTTTTGGAGAGCCAGTTGTTAAACATTTATTAGCCCACCCCTGCTTGTGCCTGTTTCTTGCTTTTTCCTGTCATATGTCAACTTTCTTCTTTCTCTCCTTCTGTCACTTCAGGCCTGATCATCCACGAGGGACCATCTGTGTATCGGATCTTTAAACGTTGGCAGGCTGTGAACCAGCAATGGAAAGTGCTGAACTATGACAAGACAAAGGACATCGAGGACCAGAAGGCCGGGGCCAGGACAAACCCCAGGACCTCCTCATCCACACAGGCTGACGCCGCTGCCCCCTCAGAAGAGGAGGCTGTGGGCAGCCCTACCCAGGGCGATGGCGGTGGTGGGAACCGCGTCCCCAGCCACCCCTCTGGCCCTCTGGCCGATCACCACTGTGCTTACACCATCCTGCACATCTTGAGTCACCTAAGACCTCATGAGCAGCGAAGCCCCCCTGGTGGCAACCGAGAGCTTGTCATGAGGGTCACCACGGTCTGAGAGCAGGGAGCGGGAGGAAGGCCTTAACCTTGAGAGCCTGGGAGCCCAAGACCCAGCTGGAGGGAAGGGCACAAGGGCATGCATCACTAGAGGGGTGGGAGAGCAGGCTGGAGAGGGTACAAGAGGCGGAGAGGCTGGGGGAATGGGGAGAAGGAGGCAGCATGCCTTCATAGGAATCCTCCAAGACATCAGCCTGGTCCCGTCCCAGGCCAGATGGGACGAAGGAGCCCTCTGGGCATTTGGCATTTTCCAGGTAGTAAACTCTCCTTAATGAGAACAACAGGAACAAACAAAAAATAAATAAATAACAAATACAAGCTCAACAAAATACAATCCAATATAAAACAAAAACACAGAAGCACACACATGCAGACACACACACACAAACACATAGGTGGACAGACATGGGTGAACATAGACATGCAGACACACACAAAAGAGCAGAGATGGGCCACACTGGGGTGTCTGATGGCACACATGGAAGTGTGCACATGCACACACATGCTCACGCACACACATGCACATGTGAAGGGAGATGAAGCGTGAAGATGATGGAAAGATGAAAAGTATTTGTTGCCCTGTTTTGTTTCTGTCTTTGGGTTTGTTTTGTTCTCCCCAGGCCATGGGCAGTGGACAGCGGGCAGGGGGCAGTGGGGAGGGACTGGAGGGTGGGGACAGTGGGTGGGAAGGGAGGGCAGGGTTTGAGCACATCTCTTGAGAGCTTCGGGCTCTTCCTGGCTGGCAATATTAAGCATACTCATCTGGTTTTAGGGGGGGGGGGCAATAAGGAGGGGAAAGTGTTGACTTGAGGGAAGGGGAGATTTCTTAGTGTGAGTGGTTAAAGGTGGTGAGTATCTCTCTGCCCCCTGCCTCGAAGACAGGAATCCCTGTTCTGAGTGTGTTACCCAAAAGGTTTGGGTCTAGAGTTGGGCTTTTTTGTGCCTCCATAACTGTATTTTAAGGTGATTTGACTCAAAAAAATGTTTATGGGGGAAAAAAATCAACCAAGCACATGTACACATTTAAAACAATAACAACGAAACAAACAGGAAAAGTACAGCTTTCCTGTGGGTATCTCAAGCACAGGCCTGTTGTGGTCTCAACCTTTGAAGTTGCCAATCCAGGAACCTAACCTTCCCAACTGGCCAAACTCTACCCAAGGGCAAGGGCAAAGCTAATGTGCCACATTCCCCTGCCTTGGAATGATTGCACAAACCCAGGTCCCCCACCACAGAAGGGCACCCTCCTACCCCATCTCACCTGCAGACAACTGTGTTGCAATGAGAGGTAGGTGGGAATGGAGAGGGGGAGGAGAGACAGGGTAGAAGTAGTCCCTGCTGTTTGTTTGCCACCTGAAGAAGACAGTGCAGACTTACCTCCATGCCCACCTGCTCCTCCCCATCCAGCCAGATGGCCCTGGTTATCTGAGGCTGGTGGCCAGGTCACTGGGGTCCCAAGAGCCTATATGGCAGCCAAAGGGGCCCTTGACCATGCCAGTCCCTACCAAGGCTTGGGATTAACTGATCTACAGAGTTTCTTCTTCAATGCACAATGGCTGAGTCATCTATGGGTATTAAAGGGACACCGTCAAGTACTTTTTTAACTAGTTTTTAGGGTTTTTTTTAACTCTCCATTGTTTGTAATATTCTCTTAAAAGCTTGAAAATAAAATTTCTTTCCCTATCACTAGTGTCCTTTTCCATTTGGCATACATGGTATCCTCTCCAGTCCCTGTATGGCATGAACATAAGACCTTGGGCAAGTCACTTAAATTCTGTCTACCTCATTTTCCCAATTGTAAAATGGGGCTAATAATAGCTCCTACTCCTAGGTTTGTTGTGAGGATAAAATGAGAAAATATTTGTAAAACATTTGGTATAGTGCCTGGCATACAGTAGACTCAATATAAATTTTTGTTATTACTACTACTGCTGCTGCTGCTGCTGCTACTACTACTTCTACTACTGTCATGGTTGCCTTCTAGATGATATCCAACTTATCAATGTCTTTCCTAAACAATAGCACACAGAACTTAACACAATACTTCAGATATAATTTGACCAGGGCAGAATATGGTAGAGGGATCACATTCTTATTTTCAGAAGTCATGACTCTTTTAAGACAGCTAACCCTGTTTGCCTCAGTTTCCTTATATGCAAAATGAGCTGGAGAAGGAAATGGCAAACTACTCCAGTATCTTTATCAAGAAAACCCCAAATGGGGTCATGAAGAGTTGGACATGACTGAAAAATGACTGAACAAAAACAAAGATTCCATTAGTTTTATGGGGTTCCTTATCACTCCATTGCTTCATATTTCAATTGCAGTCCACTAAATCCCCAAATCTTATTCAGTCAGCCTTCTATTAAACCATACCTCTTCCATCTTGGTGAAATCAATTTTTTTCAAATCCAAGCATGAGACTTTATGTTTACCTCTATCAAAGTTTCTTTTTATTAGATTCAGTCCAGGGTTTTATTCTGCAGAGATCTTTTCAGATCCTGACTCTCTCACACTCTATGTTAGCTCTCCTTCCCAGATTGATCTCATCTGTAGATTGGATGGGTGCCATCTAAACCTTAGTCCAAGTCATTGATAAAAAGGTTAAGTAGCACAGGTCGGGCCAAGCAAGAATCTCTGGGATCCTGCAGTGGAAACCTTCTGCCAAGTTGGCATCAAACCATTATTGACTGTTCTTTGAGTCTAGTCATTCAATCAATTCTGAATTCATCTAATTAGACTGTCGTCTCATCCATATCTCTCCATCTTTTCCAGAAGAGTAAGATGAGATACTTTAGTGAATGCTTTGCTAAAATCTATCTATGGCCATAGTTTATGAACTCCATATACAACCAACCTTCCCCTAATTTATTTGTTTAATGATCCTATCAAAAGAGGAAATGAGGTTAGTCCAGCACGATCTTTTCTAGATGAAGGAAGCCATGCTGATTTTTTTGGAGGGGAATGATCACTGCTTTTTTCCCCCTAGATTTTCATTAATCACCTCTATAATCATCTCCTCTAGAATTTTGCTAGGAATTGAAGTCAAGCCCATAGAATCCTCTTATAGTTTACAGCTCTTATCATCTTCCCTGTTTAAAGAACTGGGACAATATTTGCCCTTCTCTAGTCCTGAAGTATTTTCTTGCTCTCTATCATCTTTTTTTTTTTGCTTTTTGGAGGGCAATTGGGGTTAAGTGACTTGCCCAAAGTCACACGGCTAGTAAGTGTGTCAAGTGTCCGAGGCCAGATTTGAACTCAGGTTCTCCTGACTCCAGGGCCGGTGCTCTATTCACTGCACTAAACTCTTGGCGGATTCTTTGAGCATCTACATTAGACTCTTCAGACAAATCTGACTTTTCTTCCTTATCAGAATTGCTTTCCTTTGTTTCTTCAGAATTTCATTCTCAAGAATTTTCCCTGGACTGACATTATCTGTAGAATTTTAGGCCTTCCTGTGAACCCTTTGAAATCTGCTCTTCCAGAACTTAGGGTGCATGTCTAACTATTCCTGACTTTCCTCTTCCCTATCATGAACTTTAAGAGGGAGGGGTTGCCTCCTCCCCAACAAGTTCCCATAATTTCTACCCAAAAACCAGTTCTTCCCTGTTAGTGAAAATCATATCTAGAATATAATTTCCATTTGCCAGTTCCTCCATTCTGTGAAAGATGAAATCATCATTAAGGCAAGTCAAGAAGTCATTTGCTGCTCTGTTTTGGGCACAAAGAAGGCTCTAGCAGATGTCTGGATAGCTAAAGACCTAAAATATGACTTCATCATGATTATATGGCAGGCTTCTGATCTGTTTCCCAAACTCCTCAACTATTGTATTTCTGTCCAGGTGGTCTGTAGCATACTCCATTTACAATATCTCTTCTACTTTTCCCTTTTTTATCCAATCATTTCCCTTTATGCTTACCTACTCTGGTTCCTGGACTTCCTCATATAAGAGTAACTTCTTAATATGTAATGCTACCCTACCCTATACTTATCTGGTGCCTCTTGAATCAGGCTTGCTGTGTTTGTCCTTCATTCTCAAAGAGGACCATAGTATCAGGGAAATGATGACGTAACTTGCAGTTGACTTTGATTTGAGTGAGGGAGAGCTGTGCAAGGTCACCAGCTTCACTTTCTCCTCCTGAGTCATCTGGGTCCAGTGGCCAAATATTCATTAGGACAACTAGAGGTGGCCCAGGATGCAATGGGAGACCCTAGCTCTTTTAGGCTAAGGTCTTTTCAGGTACTCACTTTGAGTGAGGTAAGGCCCATTTAGTGAATATGTCTTTAAGAAGTGAGTCAAAGGATGACACCTTTAATAAAAAGAAAAAAATCAAACAGGGCGGGGAAGAAACTTAAGGTTGCTGACCAGAAGAGAAACAGTTACTATTGACATTCACTCTGATCCACAAAGGCCAAAAAAAATAGCCCTTAAGTAGACCTTGGGCAGAGAATCTTTTGTGGTCCAATCTCTGAGCTCCAGAGTGAAATGGGTTTAAGGCTTGGTCTTTGAGAAAGAAATCTAGCCAGTAAACCCCAAGTTGACTAGGCAGCTTTCAGCCATCAAAATTTACCTTCCTTTGGAGAGGAGAGGGAGAGAGGAAAAAGGGAAAGGGAGAGGGAGTCTATACAGAGCTATATTCCAGTTACAGCTTTCATCGTACCTAGTCTCAGTATATCTATAAATCAAAAATTTCCTGCTTTTTTTTTTTAGAACTTCTAGTTTGTTTTTCTTGTTGCCTAAATTGTTGGCATTTGAGGACAGATATTTTGAAGGACAGAGTTTTTACTACTGGCTTCCTTCCTGGATTCTTTCTCCTATGACTTTCTGGATATTTCAGATGCAATTCTTCCATCTTTGTAACTACTTTCTATGGTATCTAGCTTGGTAGATATACATAGACAGTCTTTTCCCTCACTCATTCATTTTAATTTTAAGTGCTTTTGATTAGATTTGCAAAATACAAGGGAAATAGATTCTTACTAGCCTTTGTTAGGTATATATCATCACTGTCCAGGAATCTGTCATTTCTATATTTTAAGTCATGATACAGAAATCCAAATACTACCCTCAGAAACCATCTCCTTAGCCATTTAATCACTTCCTGAATCAACATTTCTCTTTTGTATTCTTTGCCTTCAGTGTGCAGCAAAGAGACTTGTAAAAAAAATACCACTTGTGCCTCTGTGATCTTCAGTTTCTTGTCCAAGATTTTATAATCTTTGACAACGCTTTCTACGTACCTTTTAGCACCATTAACTGAATCTAGGTGGAACATCAGATATCGATAGAAATCATCGATTTTAACAAGTTTGAGTAAGTTTTCTGCACTGTCTTGGATAGCTGTCCCAGGAAGGAAATAGATGTTTCTCCTGTTGTCTTTGGGTCAATAATATCTTTGAACATGGACTCACCACCCAGCACACTCTTTTCTTTTTCTTCTGACCCTTACTGGATGATCCCCCTTGACACCTTCTGTAACTCTATCACTCCTCAAGACAAGCATCTGCATCATCATCATCATCAGTGTATCCACCTTCCTCCTCTTTAGAAAAAAGTGTCACTTTTTTGTAGCTCTAAGTGTAGACTTGCCCTTTTCCATCCTTTTTTTTCTCTGATATTCTTCCACCCTCCAACCTCCTGACAAGTTTCCCCTCTGCCATTTTAGATGTTCTTTGATCCCCTTCTCCTTCTCTTCCAAGACTAGAATGAGCCTATACTTGGAACATATATGACATCCACTTGGCCATGGCAGAACAAGTTACTATGAAATTTTCCATTTTCCTTAGTAGTTGAGACTCTCAGCTTTGTTTTCAGAATCGCTTCTGCATGTTTCCTTCTTACCTCCTAGGCACAACAGTAAGACATTTAGAATCTTTATTGATTCTTAACAACTTAACAATTCCCTTTCCTCAACAACTTGAGACCTTCCCCCACAATTTGCCGTAACTTTCTTGTTGACCTCTTATTTTACAAATTTATTTCACTTACAGATTTACTTTATCAATTTGTTTTATTTATCAACATACTTAAAAGATTTTTCTTAAAGTTATTTTTATTATGGCTTTATCATGCCAACTAACTTCTTTTCCTTGAGTATTTCTCTTCCAGTCCTTTTTTCTCCAACCTTTTCCTCCTTCATATTGAACACTTCACCATGCAACAGACCAACTCAATGACACAAAAGCTGGAATATTTATTCCTTCATTTGCTTTTCCTCAAACCCCCCCCCCCCTCCCCACACAAACAGCCCCTAGGAGCAAAGAGAAAAGGACTATCTTTCTTGGAATTCTTGTACAGGCTGAGACAGATTGGACTGGTACTCCTAACTAGTCTCATTCCTTGACCCAGACTCTCTTTCCCAAAGTATCACATATGCCCTTTGGTCAGTCCAGTGGGGAAAGAGAAGCTGCTGAGACAAAAACTACCACCCAAGTGAAAGCCCCCATACTAGTAACTAATATCAGTGTCCTTCCAGCGACCAAATAACAGAATGTTGAGGGGGCTTCCTCACTTCACTAAATGTGGAATCCAAAGGTACATACTGAAATACCTAAGCATAGAATCTGATATAAAAACAAGCCTCAGTGAAGACTCTTAAAAATGGAAGAGAAAGGCGAGGAAAGTAAAAGGGTAAGGACTGAGATAAAGGTAGGCTTACTGGCCCAATGAGCTCCTTCTTCCCTTAGCTATTCACACCCGAAAGATAGGCTAACCAAACTTTCTTTCATTACAGTCAAATTTTGGTCTTATGATGATAAGATATGATCAGATAAAATAATGTATATAATATATTTTATAATTTAAAAAACACTATGTAAAAAGTATTATTTTATTTTTGCTAGGCAGTGTGGTATTAAAGAACATTGGCCTTGGAATCAGGAATTTTGTGACTTTGGAGCCTGCTCCAGTCCTTATTAGTTGTATAACCACAGAGATAGAGATAGGGACTAGATTTAGGAACTCATTGACATAGGAAACTCCCAAATGAGGAACTCCTTCAACCAGAGCAGGGCAGTATCTCCTCTGAAACTTAGAGTCTTAAAGAGTTCCCTCTCTAAGTTTACTAAGTACTAGTAAACTCTAAGTAATAGTTTACTAAACCAAGTGACTTGTCCAGGGTCCCACAGCTAGTATGTCAGAGGTGAGAATTGAGGGAAGGTTTTTGTTTGTTTGTTTACTTCAATGCTACCTCTCTTCATTATGCCATGCTGGTCAAAGGCAACTTATTTAACATGTTTCAGTTTCCTCATTGGTAAAACAGGACAATAATATCTATATAACTTGATTCACAGAGTTGTCAGGTTCAAATGAGATAAAGTACATAAGGCACTTTGTAAACATTAATTAGTGAAATTATAGATCCAGTCTTTGTCGTTATTCTGAAAGTGATATCCAGGTTCCAAAGTCTTCCTAAAGTAATTTGGGCAATTAGGTGGCACAGTGGATAGAACCTCAGACCTGGAGGCAGGAAGACCTGAGTTTAAATTTGGCCTCAGACACTTACTAGCTATGTGACCCTGGGTGAAAAAATAAACCTTTCCTTCATCTGTAAAATGAGCTGGAGAAAGCAATCACAAACCACTCCAGTATCTTTTCCAAGAAAACCCCAAATGGGATCATGAAGAGTCAGATATGATCGAACAACAACAAAGCAATTAAGCTTAAAACTGCACTCAAATTTTGGAATACCTTGATAAATATAAACTATTCTTATTTATCTAAGATTTTCTCTAGCTAGGAAAAAGCATACTATGTGCACAAAAATATTAAAAGGCAGATTCTTTAAGTGATCTATTTAGATGAAGCCACTGGTATCCCAGTACCCTAACCCCATTGTTTTTAAAATTATGAATATACCTTTCTTCCCATATGGAAAGAAAATGTTGATTGTAAGCAGATTACCATCACCACTATCTTCATTACCATCATCATAGTCACCATTATCAGTCGTTGTTATCCTTGGAGTGGTGGTAACAGCAGCGGCAGCAGCAATGATAATGTTCCCTCTTCCATTGTCTTACAAGAAAGTGTCATGGAAACATACTGAACAATTGACTACAGCGCGGGCAGGGGAGAAGATTTGATGGGCACAAACTGGATATAATGTGACAAGTTCTTGGTCAATAAGGAACCTTGCAATGGTGATAATTTGGGTCAAAACATGTCCAGTACAAATCATTTCTTCCTAAGAGGTGTGTGTGTGTGTGTGTGTGTGTGTGTTGTGTGTGTGTAGGACAGGTCAACTCTCCTTAAAATTACAAATTATTGAGGTCTATTTTGACATACTCGGGTTCCCATTTTGTGCATTCCTCTCTATCACCAACTCAGATGCTTAATCTGTCTTCATAATACTGCTCAATCACAATCAAAACTCGTTCTTAGGGAAAAAAAAACTTGCGAAACTCATAGAATTTTAAAATCTAAGATTTGAAGGAAACACAGAGATTATCTGGTCTTATCTCTACTTGAATAGAGATTTCTCTTAAAACCTCCCCAACAAGGAGGCTTTGCTTGAAAACTTCCAGAATGAGAGAGCCCATTAAGCAATCTCATTCTACTTTTAGATAATTTGAATTTTTAAAAAGTTTTTCCTTACATTGAACCTAAATCTGCCTCTCCGTGAAATTTAACCATTTTTTTATTTTGTTCTAATCTCTGGGGGGAAGGAATAACAGCAACCATAACAACAATAGACATTTATAAGACATTATTAGAGCCTTTGTTAAAAGCTTCCTGAAATCCAGGCATACTCTGTCTCTAGTTTTCCCCTGATAGTTGTCAAAGAAGAAAAGAAAGTGATGTTAGTTTGGCATGACCTTAGTTATCAGCGAAGCCATGTTGGGACTTAGCAATTGCCATTTATTTTCTTTTCTAAACATTCACAAATCACGCTTTTCTACTCCATAATTTTGTCAAGATACAATGTCAAAGTCCCTGGCCTATGATTTGATTATACATTTTGCCATTTTTTGAAAATTAGGAGGATTTTTACTTTTTCCCTCCCTATAACATCTCTCCCATTCTTCATGACTTTTCAAAGGTCACTGATAAGATATAGGCAATCAAAACCACCAGTTCTTTCAAAATTCATGCCTGGAAACTTGAACTTGATGAGGGAGGCTAAGTAGTCTCTTACTATTGATCTGCTTACATTGGATCAAAGTTGTCTATTTTTACTCCTTCTCACTCCAAAGATTCCAAGAGGCAATATTATATAATGGAGAGAGTGTTAGATGAGAAGTCAGAAGTTAGAAGATGGTGGTTCAAATACTTCTTCAGACACTTCTAGCCATATGATCATGGGCAAGTAATTTAAGCTCTCAGAGCCTCAGTTTTTCCATCTGTAAAATAGGGATAACAATACTGGCATTCACCTTCACCTTGAATCTTCTCTACCCTAGCAACTCACTCAAGGTCTATAGCTTCTGGCATGCCAAGGGCAAAGGTTGTGCTCATTATTCTGGTGGTGGTCACTTTTTCCCCCGAGAAGTTCTTTCTGAGATGACCTGCTACTTGGTAATTAGCAGCCAGACCCAGGAATTTCTGATCATTTAAACTCATGAGGTTGCCTCCACAGTTAGAAAATACCTATCTCAGGATTTCTATTCTGTCACCTGTGACAGGGAAAGAAATAGGAAGCTAAGAGGCAGCCAGAGACTCAAGGCCCAGCCTTGGGCACAACTAAGCTTGCTTCTGGGAGAGAGGGCAGGTAATGGGTAGGGATACGTGTAGTTCAAAGGGTCCTGATGCTCAAAATATGGTGAGGTGATGGTAGACATTGTCTTGTTTTTTATAGGCCTCTCTTCCTGCTTAATGACATGGTACTCCCATTACAGGGACTGGTCAAGAACCTCTGTGACCTCCATGAAGTCCAGGTTACATATGTCATTGGAAGCAGCCTGATCATGGTGCCACCAGAGGTACAAAGGGAATATGCCCAACCTCTTGTCAAATATCTTAACCATAGCAGATCAGCAGTTTCCATAATTGCCTTCATTACAAATGTAATCTATGTCTGATGGAGAACTCAACATATTTAACCCATATTTCAAGCTTGGTCCAAGAATCTAAATCCTGTTCTCAGACAGCATCTTTTTAACCAGTCAATTACTTCCCAAATTCTCCTTTCTCATCATCTCATCTCATCTCCTATTTTTAATTAACAGCAGTAATGAAAATACTACCTTTGACCTTAAGGTAATCACCCCAGTAGTTGTATCATATTTGAAAGGGTCCTTTGATTTTTCCTTGATAGACCCCCATCACACCTGCATTACCTGTCTCAAACCTTCTCTTCTCTACTTGTTACCTCCACCACCCCTTTCTTCCTCACTTTCTACCAAAAGGGAACCACATCTCATACTTTACCAAGAAAATGAAAGCCATTTGTCAAGCAGTTCCCTCTTTCCCATTTTCCCTCCTCAAATACACTAAATATCCCTCACTCTTTCCTTCTTTGTCTTAGAAGAAAAGATGGTCCTTCTACTTGATAAGGCCATTGTAATGTAATGCCAAAAGAAGGCAACTTCCCAGGTTCAAATACCAGCATAGGTGCTCTCTATTTTATTTAGTGACAAACAAAGAACAGAGAAGATCAAAACATGACATCATTCCAAATACAGCATTTACTAAGTGTGATTAAATAATCTCCAAGTACTACCCCACCCCAGGATCTTCCAATCATTCAATCAATTACAAAGTCTCCTGTTCTAAATACTTCTCCACCCCTAGGCTATACCTTAATTAAGTCCACCACAAAGCCCCTCTTCTCAAATGTAGATTAGTTTCCAAACATAAGGTCAAAAGTTCCCCACCCCTGGATCACAATTGAATCTACCCCAGAGTTACATCAAGTTTAAACACAGCACTTAATACCCAAATGGAGGTCTTTTCTTCATCTTGACAGGAGGCAAGTTCTCAGCAATCTTAGTTCCTGGGGAGACAAGGCTTAGCAAGGCCATAAGATACATTGCCAGTCCCTTCATGAATTTGTCCTCTGTCTGTAGAACAGTCCTAGAACCCCTGAACACATTAGCAAAGCCCTCTCCCAGGATTTCTGTAAACATACAACAAGAAAATCCTTCTTCAGGGCTTCTGAACCAACAGAAAGGCTCCCAGACCCCTGCAACAACAGCACTGTCCCTCACTGTATCAGCAATGCCATATTCACAATGCCTATAGAGATTACAAATATGCTGATATAATTATCCAT
>NW_027187376.1:2981770-2982581 GCF_028583685.1 Petaurus breviceps papuanus
GAAGTCCAACGGGGCATGGAAGATCTTTAAATCCCATAACCCTTACATTCGGCCCCAAGATCTTTCATGTCCCTTACTTGACAAAAATACAGTAGGAATAACTGGTGTCAACAAAATTTCACAACAATATAACAAGAATAGCACACAATAAACACAGAAAACCATATTTTAGGGTGGCGCTTGAGCACAAGCTCCCCATCATTCCCCCCACCCCGAACAAATGGGGCCCCAAAATCTTGTGGTAAGGGGTGAAGATCTCTTCTTCTATGGCTACTTGCTGCTGAAATCGGATGTAGAGCTGTCCCTGTCCTAAGGGGTCCCATTTGAGAGGTCAGTTCTTAATATGCTTGATGCCAGGTCCAAGGGTGACACATCACAGTTGCAGACAGGGGGTGACATCCAGCTTAAGCTATCAGGCATATACAGATGGAGGGTACCAAGCCTGTGGAAACAAATCTAACAAACAAGGTGAACAAACAAAAAAATCAAGAAAAAGCAAAGAGACAATAACCAGACTATCGTAGCCTCACTCACGGTAGAATAAATGAGTTAAGGGTACAATTTTGTAATCATCTTCTCCAGAATAAACAATAGTTACAGTGTTATCCCTCCCATATGCTATAATCTCTGCAGCCTTTGGAACATCATCTGGCTTCCGTTTTACCCATACTTTAGCTCCTGATTTTATTCTATCACTAGAACCAAATCCTTCAGTTCCTGTGACAGTTATTTTGGAAGGAGGGTCAGTTTTTACAAGTGGCATTGTTTTACAAGGAACAATAATCACTTGAACTATCCTATCATTCTTGTG
>NW_027187376.1:2982681-2996797 GCF_028583685.1 Petaurus breviceps papuanus
CCAATACATGTATTCCTTGAGCTGCTAATCCTGATTTGGGTAAAATCTGTCCAAAGTGATTTTTAGGGATTCTTATGCATATCCCAGTGGAGATTTTTCTTATTTCTTTTCTGTCCAACCAAAAGTCCTCTAAACAATGTAAATCATACCCCATTGAACCAGGTGGTCCTGGGTACGGTGCTGGGACATCTGGCCTCAAGGTCCAATACTCAATAATTGGGATCTTGTGTGTTTGTTGTTTTCTAATTTGCAGATTGGGGGTCATCATTCTGGCTAGAGGTGTACTTCCTCCCAACGGTCTATTATTCAAATTACGCAAAGCCATGAACAAATTATCCTTCCAATGTTGATATGAATTATTGGAACTTAACTTCCTCAATTGTCCTTTCAGTAATCCATTCATTCTTTCAATCAACCCAGATGCTTCTGGATAATATGGAATATGATATATCCATTCTATATTGTTTAGTATACAATACTTCTTCATTTCATTGCCTTTGAAATGTGACCCGTTGTCACTTTGAATCTGCATTGGGGTTCCATAATATAGGCTTATGAGATCTAGAGTTTTACAAGTGTTTTTCTGGGTTGCATTCTTATAAGGACAAGCTACTGGTACACCTGAATAGGTATCAACACAAGTACATATAAATCTGCATCCTTTATCCAGTGGTAGTGGACCAATATAATCTATTTGCCAGATTTGGGCTGGGACTTTTCCTCTTGCTATCTCTCCAGTTATTACCCGAGGAACAGTTCGCTCCTTTTCCAATTGACATATATGACAGTCTTCTGCTATCTGTTTTAACAGTGAATGAGAGATACCAATACCTCGATCTTGTGCCCACTGGTGTGTGGCCTGGACCCCCAAATGGCCTGCTGTTTGGTGGACCCATTTTGCTAATACCAGATCATCAGTTGTTGTCAAAGTAGGGACAATATGTTCAGTAGCAATCTTTGCCAGTCGATCAGCAAGAGCATTGTACTCACGTTCTGGTGTGGTGGGGGCCACGTGAGCATCTACATGAAAAACTGACAAGTCAGTGACCAAAGACATGTTCCAGATATCTTCCCATAATTCTTTGCCCCAGACTTGTTTACCATGAATTTCCCAATTTTCATTTTTCCACATGGGCATCCATGTAGCTAACCCATTAGCTACCGCCCATGAATCAGTGAATATATGACACTGTCCTCCTTGTTCTAGTTTGATGGCTTGATATACTGCCATAAGTTCAGCATATTGGCTACTTGCACCTATCCCAGTACTTTCCAAAGTCCTTCTAGTACATGGGTTATAGGCCACTGCTTTCCAATGTCTTTTTTGCCCCAAATATTTTGCTGTCCCATCAGTAAACCATGCATGTCTCTTTTGTTCCTCAGTTAATACATCATATCCCTCATTCCACTTTACAGTGGACTTTACCAACTGTTGCTTTGGCTCAGGGGGTGTGTCATTCCTCTCAATTTCTATGTTTGCTACAGATTCATGTAGAGCAGAGACTCCGCTTTTGCCTGTTTTCGCTCTATTTTGAATATACCACTTCCATTTGATTATACTAGCCTCTTGGGCATGTCCAATTCTGTGAGAAGCTGGGGTACTCATTACCCAGGTCATAATTGGGATTCCAGGTCTTAATACCACTTCATGGCCCAGAGTCAGTTGTTCAGTCTCCACCAAAGCCCAATATGCAGCTAACAACTGCTTTTCAAAAGGTGTATACTGGACTCCAGATGAAGGGAGTTTCCTACACCAAAATCCCAAAGGTACATTTCGGCTTTGTTGTTTTTGCCATAAGCTCCAGTTTGCATAATCATCTTGTACAGTCACTTGCAATTCCACTGGACCATTTTGCATGGGCCACAAATCAAGGGCCAATTGTATGGCAGCCTTGGCTTCTTCAAAAGCTTTACTCTGCTCAAGTCCCCAATTGAATTCATATTTCTTCCGTGTGACTCTATATAAAGGTTTTAAAATCTGTCCCAAATGTGGAATGTGGTGCCTCCAGTATCCAAACAATCCTATGAACTTTTGGGCCTCCTTCTTATTGGTAGGGGTAGGAAAATCCTGAATCTTTTGTCGGGCTTGAGGAAGAATCTCCCTTAGCCCCTTGTTCCATTGTATACCCAAAAATTTCACATTTTGAGCTGGTCCTTGAACCTTTGCAGGGTTAATTTCCCACCCTTTACTTTTCATATGCTCAATTAGAAGGGTCAAACTCCTTTCCACTACTTTCGCATCTTTTCCCTGTATCATGATATCATCAATGTAGTGGGTAAGCTGTACACCAGGTAGCTTTAATTCATCCAACTGTTCAGCCACAATCCTGTGACAAATAGTGGGGCTATGTATGTACCCTTGTGGCAAGCGGGTGAAAGTATATTGTCTACCCTGCCAAGTGAAAGCAAAGTGGTCCCATTGTTTAGGGTCTATTGGGATGGTGAAGAAGGCATTTGCCAAGTCAATAACTGCATACCAAGTCCCATCATATTTCTGGATCCTTTCTATTAAGGTGATGGTATCTGGAACAGCAGCATACAAAGAAGGAGTCACCTTATTCAACTGTCTATAATCCACAGTCATTCTCCATGTCCCATCTGATTTTCTTACTGGCCAGACAGGATTATTCCATCTTGTGGTTGTAGGGACCAACACTCCTGCTTCAACATATTCCTTTATAGTAGTGGTAATTTCATCTTGCCCACCTGGCACACGATACTGTTTTAAAGTAATTACTTCAGAAGGTTCAGGTAAAGTGATCGGGTCCATTTTTAGTTTTCCCACTAAAACTGTATTAATTCCTATCTTCCTCACAGCAAATTGGTATCTCCCTTCAGGTAAATTCAGTGTCATGCCTCTCAATACATCTATCCCAATGATGTATTCAGGAATGGGTACAACAACCACAGTATATTCTTTCTTAGGTAACTGCCCAATTTTCATTGTTATTTTAACCTGTCTGGCTGATATTTCAGCACCTCCTAGACCCGTGATGGTAATAGGAGTTCCATGTTTAAACTTACCAGGGTTTCCATAGATAAGTGTGGCCTCAGCCCCAGTATCAATCAGTGGCCTAGTCACAGTAGTTGATCCATTCTTCCAATATATTGTTAAACCAATATGGGGTCTGCAATCTCTTCTGCATATTTCTTTTATCTTGGCTGGGGCTTGGCCTATCTCCTATTCCCCCTGAAGGTGGGGCAAACTTGGATACAAAGATTCAGATTCAGAAATACCTGCAGGGGTGGTTCCTGCTTCCCTGTTCATTCTAATGCTAAGTACCTTTTCTTGGTACAGCTTATGCAGCTCTTCAGTTGGAATACCATCTATTCTTCTGAAGTCCACCCCAGCTCTTAATAGAGCAGTAAACAGTTCCGTTCTTGTTGGTCTATTTTGTCTCTGAATCCTCTGGCTGTTTACTCTTCTCTCTCTAGGCAATTTGTCTTTTTCCCATTCCCCTAAATCGCTTAATTGTGAAATCTTATCCAGCACCTCTGAAAGAGGGTGCCCTATTTCTCCAATTAACAGAGTCAGAATTAGGTGCTTATATGCAGGAGGAGCTGTCTTCACTATGATATTTCTATGAGGAACTCCTAGGGGGGTATCATAATATGCATTTGCATCTCCAATCAGGATAGCAGTTTTCATTACCTCCTCCTTTAGTTTTCTCATACAGTCTCTAAGTGAGTACCAGGGTCTGTCTCCCCTAGGCCACATAGATTCAGTTGGATATTGCTTTGTGCAACCTTCTGCAGCTAAAGCTAGAAGATTCGTTTTATTATTTCCTCCTTGCATATGGTGATCCCTAAAAGCCTGGTGTACAAAAGGATTCTGACTGATACTTATGAATTTTAAACAGTCCTCACTGTCCAGTGTTATTCCTCCGGCGCCTTCATCAGTGATTCTTACTATCCAAGACACTAAAGACTCCCCCATTCTTTGGGTAAATCTACTCAATATATCAGTGATCTCCTGTTGAGTGAAATCCTCAATTATCTCCCTGGACTCTGTTTTGCCTCGGTGGCTCTCCTGTCTTCTTCTTCGTATGGGGAGAGCTTCTACATTAGAAGACTCCTCATCTAACCTTGCTCCATTCTCCTCACACACATTCTCCTGGAAGCTGTCAGGGCAACTCTGCCCAGCCTGTACAAAAGCTGCATGCACATTCCTTCTGCTAGTTTTTTGCTTCCTTTTAGTTACATGAACAGTAGCTTGCTCCTGGACCACCACATGAGTCCCTCCAGTTTGCTCTTCTGAGTGCTGTGACACAGAAGAATCCTCAGGCAAACCATCTGACTCCCTAGCCATCCGAGCTCTTTCCTTCAGCAGCTTATCCCTACTTTTACACATAAGGCGATAACTTGTTAGCAGCACCCAGCCTCTCCTGCACACTCCTGCCAGTTCTTTGCCTGGTTCTATGGGTATTGCTTTCAAACATCTTTCCAAATCTCCAGGTTCTCCCTCTTTTAGCCTTGGTTCCCAGTTTTCACAGGGCCCTGTGCTTTTAGCCCATTCTCTGGCTAGAGAGGAATAAGGCAAATCCTCCCATCCTGGAATAGCCATTTCTCCCTCTAAAGCCCCACTGCTTCCAAATAGAGGCCTGACATTTTGTGATCCCATCCTCGTCGCCAAATGTATCAGCAATGCCATATTCACAATGCCTATAGAGATTACAAATATGCTGATATAATTATCCATCACAAAATACGTCAGGCTTGCCATTTGGGGAAATAAACTAGAAAATTTATTAAGATACCAAAAGACTGAGTCCCAAAACCAGAAAGTGAAAGCCATCAGAGTAGTTATGACATTGGCACAGGTAGATAAAGTAGAAAGCACCCACATTTTCAAGCCTTTAAAACAGAACAGGCTACCTCAGGCAAAGGTCCTCCTCTCCCCACGCACAGCAACCACCCAGCGTCCTGGAAGCGCACTCCCAGCAGCTCCGGCCCCTGGCAGTCCTCAGCAGGAGTCCTTAGCAGAAAGTCCTTAGCAGTTCTAACTCAAAAAGGGCTTCGCGCTGCCACTGCCTCTGCTGCTGCCGCCGTCACCACCACCGCCAGCCACCGAAGGAACGCTAGCTTGGCTTCCGCTTCCTCTTGCTCCGCCCCTTCCTGCTACGTCAGGAAGTCCAACGGGGCATGGAAGATCTTTAAATCCCATAACCCTTACACTCACCAGTGGACAGTATTCACTCTGTCTGCAGGACAGTCTCCAGACCCCTGCAACAACAGTACTGTCCCTCACCAGTGGACAGTATTCACTCTCTGTCTTCAGGACAGTCTCAGGCCTTCTTCGCGAACAGCCAGGTTCCAGGACTTCTTCAACAAAAGGACAGTCTTTCACCAGTGGGCAAATCTGGCAAAACAACATCAAAACAGACAGACAAAGTACCAGCAAAACAGCCATGTCTCCTCAGTCCTTGGCAGCTCAGGGGGCAGGTCTCAAAAGTCCAGGGCAATTCAAAGCGGCCACCAGCAATTCTCTTAGTCTCTCTCTCTCCACGAGGTGCTGCTTCCAAAAAAAATCTTCCGCCTCTCTCTTGTGTCTCCAAATCTACGTCACCAGCTCCTCCCACTTCAGGACTTTCTTTTCACATCAACAAGCCCATCCCACAGGTGGGATTAACAAACTCTGGGTTTTAATACAATCAATTTGAAAACCAAGCCAATACAGGGGAATCTTTAATTGCCATTACTATCACAGCCATCCTTCTACCTGTGCCATTAATCTCATCAACTCCTATCTCCTTTGGGAGTGTATCCCTTCGATTCTCTCCTCTTTTGTTGCAATCTTTGATCTCTCTTTGTCCATTTGTTCCTTCCTTACTGCTGACAACTTTGTGCAACTCAGTCTCACATCCAGTTCATGCAAATCAAGACATTACCTGTGATATCACTGATCCTCTTAGACAATGAAGGATGAACAACTGCCTACAACAATACCTCAAACTATCTCATTTAAAAAAAAAACCATCATATGACTCTTTCATCCCCTAAAATTATTGTCCCATAAGACTTGCATACCCTAGTTCATTGCCAAACTCTTAGAAAAAGCAGTATACGTGTGTGTATGTGTAAACACACACACACACATGCACATGTATATTTGCCTCCACGCTATCCTTTCCAATTCATTTCTCTACTACTACTGATCTGGTTTTAGATCCTACCACTAACTAAAATTGTCTCCAAAGTTACCAATAATTTACCTAAGTCTAATGGACATTTCTCAGTTCTCATTCTTCCTGACTTTTCCTTAGCTTTTGACACTGTGAACCTTTTTTTTTTTTGCCTTTTGGAGGGCAGTTGGGGTTAAGTAACTTGTTACACAGCTAGTTTTTGTGTGTGGGTGTTAAGTTTCTGAGGCCAAAACCAAACTCGGGTCTTCCTGACTCCAGGACCAACACTTTATTCACTGCACCACCTAGCCACCCCTCATGTGAACCATTTTCTTGTCCCAATTCAGGGATTTATAACCTGGTATCCATGATGTCCATGGATAGATTTCATGGGTCTATGAACTTTGATGGGAAAATTTGTTTTCATTGACCTTTGGTTCCTTTTGTAATTCTCTGTATTTTATTTGATGCATTTGTAAAGGATATTTTGAGAAGGGGTGCATAAGCTTCGTCAGACTTCCAGAGGGATTCATGATACCAAAAAAAACCCAAAACAACATTACAAACTTCCATCTAGATATTCTCTTCTGGCTCTACTCCTACATGCCTGACTACTTCTCAGACCTTTTTGCTGAATTGTCATCCATATCTCATCTCCTATATGTGAGTACATCCCAGGGCTTTCTTAGGGACCTTCTCTCTCTACATTCTCTCTCTTGGTTACTTCATCAGCTCCCACACATCCAATTATAATATCAAGGCAGATGACCTATACATTTACATATTCAACCATCATCTCTCTCCTGAGCTCTAATCTCATATCACATGCCTGTAGATATCTATACCTAAGTATTCCAAGGCCATCTTATAATCAACAAGTTCAAAGCAGAATTCGGTGCATTATTCCCCAAGCCTACTGTATCTCCAAATTTCCATTTCTGTCAAAAGTTACCACTAGTCAGTCAGGTTTGAATCTTTGCTTTCCTCTTGACTCTTCATACTCCTTTATCCTTATTTCCAATCAGTCTCCAGGTCTTTCCAACTCCACCTTCCACAACATCTTTTGTATCTGTTCCTTCTCCATTGGCACAGTCAGCACTCTCATTCATAGCCTCATCATCCCTTGTCTTCAGCCTGTCCTCTCTCCAATCTATTCTCTACATTAGTGGTGTCAGACTCAGATAGAAATGGCGGCCCCAAATCCATAGATGGCGATGCCCATGGGCTGCATATTGACTTAAATTTAAAGTGTAATGTCATATCTGTTTCATTGTATTTTTATTTATTTTGTTAAAAATTTCCCAATTACATCCTAACCTGGTTTGGGCTGCACTGGATCGTGTTGTGGGCCTCATGTTTGACACCTCTGCCCCACACTGATGTCTTAAAGCACTGTTTTGGCTATCATATCACTCCTCTTTTCTTTTTTTTCAGCTAAAGAAAAGCAAAAGTTTATTAAAAGTTCACCCTATTGGGTAGACTCTTAAGGAGCCTTGGTATCTGTGATGCTTGTACTGGACAAGTGGGCCAGAATCATCTGACATGGAATGAGTCTGTGCTTGGTCATTCTATGGAGCTCTCACACCTCATGGAGGCAAGATGGGATCTTATATACAGAAAGGTTGTGGGAGGAATCTAGGGGTGGTCTGGGGGAGGAATTTGGGGAGGGTCTTCAGGAGGAGTCAGTGAGGTCAGACTCCGGTAATGATCACTCCTCTTTTCAAAAACCTTCAGTAGTTCCTGATTATCACTAGACAAAAAATCGCTCTTCACAATCTGGTTCTAACTAATCTTCCCAAGACACATTATGTCCTGTCATGTTTTCTTAGGTTGAGCCAAACTGCTCTGCTTCCTGTCCCCATGGATGGCTTTCCACTTCTCCACTCAATGTCTTTGCACACGTTTTCCGTAGGCCTGGAAGTGTCTCTTGCTTATCTTTGTTTCTTAGAACCCCTCTCCTTCTAAGGCACATTTCAGGTGCTGCGACATGGAGGATAACTTTTCCTGATCCCCGCAGCTGTTAGAACTTTCCTCCTCTCTTCCCAAATCATTGTTGTTGTTCAATTGTGTCCCACTCTTAGTGACTTCATTTGGGTTTTTTTTTTTTTTTTTGGCAAAGATACTAGAAAAGTTTGCCATTTCCTTCTCTGGCTCACTTTACAAGTGAGGAAACTGAGGCAAACAGGGGTAAGTGACTTGTCCAGGGTCACACAGGAAGTGTCTGAGGCCAGATTTGAACCCCTGAAGAGGAGTCTTCCTGATTCTAGGACTGGTGCTCTATCCACTGTGCCACCTAGCTTCCCAACACATTTTGTATTTACTCTGTATATGGCAGCAAGATATGGTGATTGGAGAACCAGCCTTGAAGCCAGAAGACCCGTGTTCAAGTTCTATCTCTGACGTCCTGGTTTTGGGACCCTAGGCAAGTCTCTCAATGCTCTAGACAACTCTCTAAGGCCATATGTTTGGTTTTTTAAATGTTGGTCATTGTTTTATCTAAGTACAATACAATATGTGTTCATTCTTACATGGAAGATTCTCAAAGAATTCAACTGCAGTGATTTCATTACTGTGGTACAGTACTGTGGATAGGGGGATGAATGAGCATTTACATAGCACCTATGGCATGCCAGACACTGTGCTAAATGCTTTATATAACATTATTTAATTTAATCTTGATGGGCTTTTGAACTTTTTTTAATAATTAGTTTATTTATTTTTAGTTTTCAACATTCACTTTCATAAAATTTTGAGTTTTAAATTCCCCCTCTTTCCTCCCCCTCCTCAAGATGGTGTGCAATCTGATACAGGTTCTATTTATACATTCATATTAAACATATTTTCACAATAGTCATGATATAAAAAAGAATTAGAATTAATAGGAGGAAACATAAGAAAGAGAAACAAAACAACAAAAGAAAAGGAGAGCAAACAGTATGCTTTCATCTGCATTCAGGCTTCAAAGTTCTTTCTCTGGATGTTGACAGCATTTTCCATTGTGAGTCTTTTGCACTTGTCTTAGATTCTTGTGTTGCTGAGAAGAGTTAAGTCTAACAAAGTTAATCGTCACACAAGGTGACTGTTCCTGTGTACAATGTTCTCCTGGTTCTGCTCATTTCACTCGGGATCAATTCATTTAAGTCTTTCCAAGTTTTTCTGAAGTCTACCTGCTTATTTTCTTCTTACACCACAATAATATTCCATTACATTCATATACTACACTTGTTATGCCATTCCCCCAGTTGATAGACATCCTCTCAATTTCCAATTCACCACAGAAAGAGCTGCTATAAATATTTTTGTATGTATGGGTCCTTTTCCTGTTTTTATGATCTCTTTGGGATATGGGCCTAAAAGCGGAATTGCTGGGTCAAAGGGTATGCACAGTTTTATAGCCCTTTGGATATAGTTTCAAACTATTCTCCAGAATGGTTGGATCAGTTCACAACTTCACCAACAATGCATTAGGGTTCCAGTTTTCCCACATCTTCTCCAACATTTATCATTTTCCTGTTTTGTCATGTTAGCCAGTCTGATAGGTGTGATATGGTACCTCAGATTGTTTTGATTTGCATTTCTTGAATCAATAGTGATTTATAGCATTTTTTCATGTGACTATAGATAATTTTAATTTCTTTCTCTGAAAACTGCCTGTTCATATATTTTGACCATTTATCAATTGGAGAATGACTTGCATTCTTAGAAATTCAACTCAGTTCTCTATACAGTTTAGAAATGAGGCCTTTATCAGAGATACTGGCTGTAAAAATTGTTTCTCAGCTTTCTGCTTCCCTTCTAATCTTGATTGCACCGGCTTTGTTTGTGCAAAAACTTTTTTCAATTTAATGTGACCAAAACCAACCATTTTGCATTTCATAATGTTCTCTATCTCCTCTTTGATTATAAAATCTTCCCTTCTCCATAGATCTGACAGATAAACTATTCCTTGCTCTCCTACTTTGCTTATAGTATCACCCTTTATGTCAAAATCATGTACCCATTTTGACTTTATCTTGGCATAGGGTATAAGATGTTGGTCTATGCCCAGTTTCTGCCATACTATTTTCCAGTTTTCCCAGAAGTTTTTGTTAAATAATGAATTCTTATTCCAGAAGCTGGAGTCTTTGGGTTTATCAAATAATAGATACTATAGTCATTGACTATGGTGTGTTGAGTTCCTAACCTATTCCACTGATCCACCACTATTTCTTAGCCATTACCAAGTAGTTTTGATGACTGCTGCTTTATAATACAATTTAAGATCTGGTACAGCAAGACCATCTTCCCTTGAATTTCTTTTCATTAATTCACTGGATATTCTGGACCTTTTGTTCTTCCAGATGAATTTTGTTATTGTTTTTTTATAGCTCTATAAAATAAATTTTGGTCATTTGATTGGTATGGCACTGAATAAGTAAATTAATTTAGGTAGAAATGTTATTTTTACTATACTAGCTTAGCATGCACATGAGCAACTGATATTTTTCTAATTATTTAGATCTGACTTTATTTGTGGGAAAAGTGTTTTGTAATTGTGTTCATATAATTCCTGTGTTTGTTTTGGGCAGGTAGATTCCCAAATATTTTGTAATGGCTACAATAACTTTAAATGGAATTTCTCTCTTGCTATTGGGTTTTGTTAGTAATAGATAGAAATGGGTTTATTTTATATCATGCAACTTTGCTAAATTTATTATTTCAAGTTCTTTTTTACTTGATTCTCTAGGATTCTCCAAGTATACTATCATATCTGCGAAGAATAACAGCTTTGTTCCTTTTTTGAGTATTCTAATTCTTTCGATTTCTTTTTCTTCTCTTATTGCTAAAGCTAACATTTCTAGTCCAATATTGAATAACAGTGGTGATAATGGACATCTTTGTTTCATCTGATCTTATTGGAAATGCTTCTAGCTTATCCCTATTACATATAATGCTTCCTGATGGTTCTAAGGCTAAATATTGCAGAGAAATTACCAACTTGCTTTGCCAGAGGGAGTTTCCTTACCTGGGATTTCCTGTAACAATTAAATTACAGGTCCAGTTCTATTTCTATATTTCACATATACTTATTCCTGCTTGTTGAGACCTGTTGCTTCTCTCCTCATTCCTCCTTCCCACCTTCTACCTGCACAGTAAGCTGTGAGTTCTTTGATGTCAGGGACTGCTTCATTTTTGCCTTTTACCTCCACACAATGTCTAGAACAGTATGCAGTATTCAGCAGGGACTCAATAAATGTTTATTAAATTCAAAGGTCACCATACTTCTTTCAAGATTACAATGATTATTGCTATTCAGTTGTTTTTTTACTGTTTGTGACCCCATTTGGGGTTTGCTTAAAAAGTTACTACAGTGGTTTGCCATTTCCAAGGCAAATAGAAGTTAAGTGACTTGCCCAAGATTACACATCTAGATTGGAACTCAGGTCTTCCTAACTCCAGGCCATGTGCTCTATCTGCTGAGCACTTAGCTGCCTCTTTACAATGTTACCCAGCAACTATAACTAGAATATATATTGGGAATGTGCCACATGGCTTCTTCACACACACACAAAAAATGTTTCTTCTTGTCATAGATAGGTTTGGATGATGATGATGAGGTAGCAGTAGGTTGAGAGCAGCTGATGGGTACATGCAGTAATTGATTATATTCCAGGCAGTAAAAGAGTGGTCGGGGTGTTCTCCTTCCATTAGTAATCAGTGGTGTAGTTGTGCTGGAAAGTCATTCCATCAGAGTTCAGGAAGGAGTATGGAGCAGTCAAAGGGCAACTAGCTGGCACAGTGGATAGAGTGCCTAGCCTGGAATCAGGAAGTCTTATCTTCCTGAGTTCAAATCTGGCCTCAGACACTTTCCAGCTGTGTGATCCTGGGTGAGTCACTTAACCCTGTTTGTTTCAGTTTCATCAACTGTAATATGACCTGGAGAAGGAAAAGGCAAATCACCCTCATATCTTTGTCAAGAAAACCCCAAATGGGGTCACAAATAGTCAAACATGAAGGAAAATGACTGAATTCTCATGACATGGAGCAGTTGTAGAGTACATAAAGAGAAAGGGAATAGAATCCAAATGAGGAGCTTGATTCAAGTGGCATCACTTTGTGGAAGCTGAGAGAGTGTGGTCCAGTATGTTTGTTTTGGGGGGGGTGTCTGGATGTTAATTCTGCCAACTGGCTAATTTAGGAATAATATTCAGGTGCAGTTCTCATAGAAAGACTTCAAGAAGTCCTATATCACTTCAAATAGTTCAGAGGGAAGAGAGAGAATGGTAAGTTCAGAAGTCCTTATGCCACCAATACTAATCCTGGCAGGATTCACGGGGCCTATCCACAATTCACAAGATAACTGTGCTTCAATATAATTGGTTTCTTTTGTAATGCTATGCATTTTACTTTGTTTTATTTATTATTCTGAAGATAATTCCATAAGTTTCATCAGATTTCTGAAGGGCTCCATGACACATAAAAAGGTTAAGAATCTCTGGACCAGAATCATAATACTGCATCTCCAACCTACCTTTCCAGATTCATTTCACATTATTCTCTGTCATCTTAATCTCAATATAAAAAAGAAATTTTAAAACTTCTTGAGACTGCTCAATTCCTGCTTTACTATTCTTTTTTACCCACAAAAAGTAACCTCTTCTCAGTCACTTTATCATGTTCTAGAAAAATACATTCCATGTTTGGACTTTCCCACTCAAGGGTGCTTTCGGAAATGTCAAGAAGCCATTGATTTCTGACTCATGGCTGTACATTGTCATGACAATGTACTAGCTAGGGACAAGCCCTAGCTTTTTAATACCTACACTTTGGTGTTTCAGCTCTACTTAGCCACTGAAGGCCCAAAGGAGTCCATTGCTCACTACTCAAGAACAGGGTCATCTGAAGATGTCCCTCCACAAAACTCAATAAAAGGGACCCCATTGTTATCACAGGAGCAAAGATATCTGATAACTATTTTATTTCAATTTTAAGAAAAACATTTATTGAGTGTCCACTATGTACTAGGGGTACAAAGACAAAAATTAAATAGCCCTGCTCTCAAGAAACTTATATTCTCTTGGCTAGAGATCTATGTAAACAGATAAGTAAATACAAGATAATTTGAGGCAGAGGGAAGAGAATTAACAAATAGGTGGACGGTATGTAGAAGGAGGTGTCAGGGAAATTGTCTCAGAAGAAGTGGCAGCTGAAGAAGTAGAGGCACAGTAGAGACAGGAGGACATTTCAGGCATGATGGTGGGAGGTGGGCACCATATTTAGGGAATGCCAACTATTGCTGGTAGCCCTGGTTGGCTGAAAAGTAGACTGCACCTAAGCACATGAAAGGAATAATGTGAAACAAATCTGGAAAGGCAGACTGGGGCCACCACATCATGACTCTAGTACAGGGGTTCTTAGCTTTTTTTGTGTGTCTTGGACTCTGAGAAGTCAGGTGACACCTGTGGGTCTTGTCTTGGAATAATAAATAAGACAAAATAAAATGCACAGCATTACAAAGGAAAACAATTCTATTGAAATACAGTTATCAAAATATTTTAAAAAACAAGTTCACACATGCTGGGTTAAGAAGCCCTGTTCTGGTCTGCCTCTGTGACCACACATTTACAATTTATAACAGCCTCAAGCCTCTTTTCTAAGAACAAGCCCACACCTTGAATTATGTCTCTACATATCTAGCCCTGGAGTATTTGTGCTTTGCTGATGCCTACATGCTTGTCAACAAGCCTGGAAGGGCTCCACTCAATGCCAAGCTGTGTGCCACTGTGGATCTCTGATTAATTTGCTGGTCTTCTGTTGGGATCTCACTCCCAACTCCGGCCGTGTCTTACCTTATTCCCGGTCTTCGGACGTCTCCGGCTTCTTGTCTCCAAGAAGAGCTTACCCCCACAGAACACCCAGGACACGGAAGTTGCAAAGCGAGGCTGCTCTTTATTCAGTTACATCTTGACAGTGCGGCAATCAAGCAGGAACAGAACAGAGCAGAATGGAGCGGA
>NW_027187376.1:2996897-3040468 GCF_028583685.1 Petaurus breviceps papuanus
GGGGGGGGGGGGGGGGGGGGGGGGGGGGGGGGGGGGGGGGGGGGAAGAGCCTCCCCTTGCCTTTTCCCTTATATCCTTATCTTCCTTCTTTCTGTCACATGTCATGTGGGAGCCAATCGTGCACACTCCCGAGTGCAGGGCAAAGGAGTATGTGTTAAGAGGAGTTTGTGTTGATGGGGCACGCTCAATGCCACCTCGGCCTTTCCCAACCTGGCAGAGTCATCTCCCACGGCCCTGCACTCAAAGCCATGTCGGCCTTTTCGGTCAGCAGAGTCGGCCTCCACATCTCCCAGCTCCTGCCCCTCAGAGGTCACGTGCACCCCCTCCGACATCTTGTGACTGCCACAGCGTCCCTCACACTCGCGGCTCTATCAGTCTTCCCCTAGAAATTTAGAGATTAGAAGGACCCTCTGACTTGCCTCTTTAGGTTGACCAAGTCATGCATTTAGCTGTGTAGGATCACAGATTGACCTGCTTTCAATTTGGGTGAAGGAGGTGGTCAACAGAAACAATGCACAGAATTCAAGCTGATTCTAAGCTGTCAGTGTGCATTTTCTGCACTGATGGGGAAATCCAATTGTTGTTCCAGAAGGCAGGCATCATGCCCTCCTGTCTGCATTATGTGTACCACATCTAGGAACTATTCATGTAAAAGCATCAATGAGGAACTACATCTGGAGACTGGGGAATTATTCAGATAATGAAAATATGGTATAGGAAGGTTATGCATGCCAGCTTTCTTGGCATACTTCGTGAAAGTCCTTACCTTTATATGTGATATGGCCAAAAAGATTTGGCCAAGGATCCAAATGAATTTTTACAGCAATATTCTAGGAAAAGAACTTCTCAACTGTGGTAGACTCCTCTGAATGATCCAAAGCATTCTTCTTCCCATCTTAAAACTGTTAAAATACTCAGGAGGCTGTACTGGTAAACTGTGACGCTGTTCATGCACTGTTCATCACATTGTAGGTGATGGTGAAGGAGGGAAGAGGAGGAAGGCAGCAGCTGTTACCACCAGCTCTAACAAGGGTACCAGTTTCAACCCACTCTGAGGTTGCCTGTAGGGAAAAGATGAAAGCAGGAAGAGTTAGGTCCTCCGAATTGACATTTAGACAAGCCTATTATGTTATGGGAGGCTCAGTGGGTAGGAGTGCTAGGCCTGAAGTCAGGAAGACGCATCTTCCTGAGTTCAAATCTGGCCTCAGACACTAGCTGTGTGACCAAAGACGTCATGTAACCTCTTTTTGCCTCAGTTTCCTCATCTATAAAATGAGCTGGAGAAGAAAATGGCAAACCATTCCAGTGTCTTTGCCAAGAAAACCTCGAATGGGGTCATGGAGAGTTGGACATGACTGAAATGACTAAAGAACAACAATATTATGGGTTATGTGGGTTTAAAAGAGAGAAAAGCTAGAGAACAAGTTGAGACCTCATACTGTCAGAACCATGAAGATCAAGGCATCTTTTCTTTTGGTTTATGTTTCCCTGTATTGTGTGTGTCCCTGAGAAAGCCCCAGAGTACACTCAGTGAATACTGATGACCTTGTGTCATAAGGTCAGCCACAGTTACATCCTTGACAAAATCTTCTAAGGCAGCGATTCTCAACCTAGAGTCCATGAGCTTGTTTTACATATACATATTATACATATATATATGTATACACATATGTACAGATGTGTGTATTTGTGTATTTGGCGATTGCATTCCAACATAATTGGTTTCCTTTGTAAACCTATGCATTTTATTTTGTGCATTCAGACACATTATTCTGAGAAGGGGCCAGACTACCAAAGGCATCTATGACACAAAAAAAGGTTTAAGAATCCCTCTTCTTCCTAAGACCTTTCATTTTCACCCATGTGCCTGAGTCAGAGGTCATAGATGCTGGTGATCAGCAGGTGTGGGACTCTGACAAATATATGGGCTGCCAGGCACTTTTAAGCTCTGATTCTGGGTCTGCATGTACCTCAGTTGAGCCTAAAAATTTTGTCTAAAGGAATCTAATCTGAGCTATTATTATTCCAGACCTTATCACCCTCAAGATAATGGTCAGGCTAAAAGGAAGGTACTGAAAGGATTCCCTGCATCAAATCCAGGGAAAAGATTGACCAGTAGGACTACTGAGTTGAATTTATAAGAATGCAAGTCATTCCCCAATTGATAACTGGTCAAAGGATAAGAAAAGGCAGTTTTCAGAGGAAGAAATTAAAATTATTTATAGTCATATAAAAAAGTTCTAAATCACTATTGATCAGAAAAATGCAAATGAAAACAACTCTGAGATACCACACCACACCTATCAGATTGACTAACATGACAAAACAGGAACATGATCAATGTTGGAGAAGATGTGGGAAAATTGGAACACTAATGCATTTTTGGTGAAGTTGTGAACTGATCCAACCATTTGGGGCAATTTGGAACTATGCCCAAAGGGCTATGAAACTGGGTACATAGCCTTTGACCCAGCAATACCTCTTCTAGCACTGTATCCCAAAGAGATCATAAAAACGTGAAAAGGACTCACATGTACAAAAATATTTGTAGTAGCTCTTTCTGTTGTGGCCAATAATTGTAAATTGAGGGGAAGTCCATCAATTGGGGAATGGCTGAACAAGTGGTGGCATATGAATGTAATGGAATACTATTGTGGTATAAGAAATGATGAGCAGGCAGACTTCAGAAAAACCTGGAAAGACTTATATGAACTAATGCTGAGTGAAATGAGCAGAACCAAGAGAGCATTATACATAGTGACAGCCACATTGTATGATGACTGACTTTGATAGACTTGACACTTCTCAGCAATGCAAGGATCTAAGACAATTGTGAAAGACTCAAATATGGAAAATGCTCTTCACATCCAGAGAAAGAACTTTGGAGTCTGAATGCAGATGGAAGCATATTATTTACTGTCCTTTTCTTTTATTGTTTTCTTTTGTTTCTTCTTTCTCATGGTTCTTCCCATTAGTTCAATTCTTCTTTACCTCATGACTAATGTAAAAATGTGAATGTATAAGTAGAGCCCTTTCTTGGGGAGGGAAAAAGAAAGGGAGGGGGAGAAAATTTAAAACTCAAAATCTTATGGGAGTGAATGTTGAAAACTAAAAAAAAAATTAATTATAAAAAAGGAATGAAGGGAGGAAGGAAGGAAGGAAGGAAGGAAGGAAGGAAGGAAGGAAGGAAGGAAGGAAGGAAGGAAGGAAGGAAGGAAGGAAGGAAGGAAGGAAGAAAGGAAAGTATATCAAGTAGTTTCCAGGGGAGAGTACACTATTTACTAGGGAGATCAGGATAGACTTCCAGGAGAAGGGGGCACTTGAACTGAGATTTTAAGGAAGTTAGGGGGAAGAGAAAGTGCATTTCAGGGATGAAAGATAGCTTCTTTGAAGACATGGAGGGGAGATGGGAACAATGAGAACAGCAAGAAGGCCACAATATCAGTCTTGCCATACCATACCTTGGAGTCCAGAAAGCAACTCAAAACCCCTGAGAAGGAGCCCTGTAGTGTGAAACACAACCGGGCACTCTCACCCATTTGACCAGAATATTGGCAATCTGGCATAGTGAATCTGACCACTGGACCCAGATGACTCTGGAGGAGAAAGTGAGGCTGGTGACTTTGTACAGCCTTCCCTCTTTTAAATCCAATTCACTTGCATATCATGACATCACCTCCCTGATGTCATGGTCCTCTTTGAGAACAAAGGACAAAACAATAACAACAACAAACAATCACATTTCATTTCAAGATTGGGCTTGCAGAGCCATGTGAATAAAATGAATGAATGAATGAATGAAAAAGCATTTGCTAAGTAAGGACAGAAGAATTTCAGATGCGGGGAGCTGAATTTCCTAGCTACCAGGGAGTAGCTTCTTCCTGTCCAGTTTGCCTATACAGCTGTGACCAGGAAAGGTATTCAAGTTTCTACAATGCTTTTTAAACCAGTTAACTGATCCTAGTAAAACTGATGCAGGGACAGTTATAATCAGATACCAATTCTGATCATCCTATGATCCCGACCTTGGTTTGCTGTTGTTCAGTCATTTCATACTCTTTATCACCCCCCATATGGGGTTTTCCTGGCAAAGATACTGTAGTGGTTCACCATTTCCTTCTCATTTTACAGATGAGGAAACTGAGGCAAACAGGGCTAAGTGACTTGCACAGGGTCACACAGGTAGTAAGTAACTGAAGCCAGATTTGAACACAGGTCTTCCTGATTCCAGGCGTGGTGCTCAATCCACTATATTACCTAGCTGCCTCCAAACCTTGCTGAGGAGAGGTCCATCAGCTCCCCACAACCGGAAAGGGATTTTTCCTGCTTGTGGGGTTGGAGGAGGGACTGAATGAAAGTGACATATTGTGAATGATATATGCAGCTAATGCTTTGATTGTAAGCACTTGGAGTCAATACTTTAATGAGATGCAGCTAGAAGGGATGAAACAGGAATATCTAGAAGCTGGGGAAGGGGGAATGTTGGACTGAGCCAAGGGATTTGATTAGAAGGCACATCCATAGACAAAGCCCTAGAGGCAGATATCAGAACCCAGAATGACCCAGGGGTCCAGAACTAAGGCGTGATTGGCAACCATCTTCTCTTAGAAAGCAACAGGTGACTTGGTTGAGACTGGCAGCAGCCTTTGGTTTGGGGTAGTGGCCATTACAGAGGAATGAGAAAAGATGGAGGTGGAAGGAGCTTGGAAAGAAGGATGAATGTTCCATTCCTATTCTCTCTAAGACCTTGATTCATTCACAGGGCAGCCAGTGGGCTGGGTTGAGCTGAGCAGATATATTACAAAGGGAGACTTAGTTGATAAAGTTTTAGAGGAAAGAGTTTTGTCAAGGTTGAAGCTGAATTCATTGCTTTCATGAGATGATGTGGGAGCCCAGAATAAAGATTTCCTCTAGCTACCCCCGGGATTGAACTTTTCCTATGTAAGCCCAGATCCTGGGGTGCTGGGTCATGGACTGGAAAAAAATCATTAATTAAGTGCCTACTCCAGAAAAGTACTGTGCTTTGGCATAATGTTCCTGGAGACACCAAGACAGTGACACAATTTTCTCTGCCCTGAAGGAATGTACTTGTAGTGGAAAAATACAGTATGTTCTCCAATAAGTATAGTACAAGATAATTGAGGAGGGAGAGAATATTAACTGGGCAGTCAGGGGAAGTCTTCATGGATGAGGTGGTATCTAAGTTGAATCCTAAATCCATGAGGTATATCAATGTGAATGGAGTTGGGAAATGTAGTATCAGAGTCAGCCTCAGTGTAGCTTGTAAAGGAGTATAGTAGGAAATAAAGGTAGAACGATAGGTGAGAAGATTGGGAAGTGCTTTAAATGCCAGGCTAGAGATTTTAGATTTTATCCTGAAGTCAGAAGCGATGTAGTTAGACCAGGGCTGTAGGAGGAAAATATTTTATCAATTTTCAGAGGACACAAAGAAAAGGTAGAGAACTGAGTTAGGGAAACCAGCGAGGTGACTGTTATAGTGGTGCAAGTGAAAAGGCATAGGGGCTCACATAAGACTAGGGGCTATGTTAATAGAGAGAAGGGGGTGGATGTGAGAGAGGTTGTGGAGAGAGAATTAATAAGATCTGGCAACTTGTTAGATCCGAGGGAGAGGAAAGAATCAAGCCTCTGAATCTCTGTAGTTCTCTGGTAATATTTAAAAAATTTTTAAATCCCTTCCACACTCTCTCTGATCCAGGTATGCTGTCCACTCTGTCTCCCATCTCTGAGCCTTCGCAGTCGCTGTCCATGGTGCCTGGAATTTTCTCCCTCCTCATCTCTATCTTTTATTTTCCCTGGCTTCCTTCAGGACTCAGCACAAATTTCATCTGTAGCCTGAGGTCTTTCCTGGTTCCAGTAGTAGTAGTAGTGCCTTCCTCTTTTAGATTATTTTCCCTCTACTCTGAATCTATCTTGTATATGACTGGTTATAGTCTTCCATTGGAATATTTCCTTGAAACCAGGACCAATCTTTGTCTTTGTGTGCCCAGCAATGAGCACAGTGCCCATCATATGTTCAGTCCTTAATAAATACTTGCTGACTGACCAAAGTTAGTTTGAAATTCTCTCATCTGTCTAAAGAGCCAAAGAATACCTAGACATGTTATAGGGTGACTGTGATCTTGCCCGCCTCTACTCTGTCCATAGTGTCCCTGAATACTTTCTAGATCCAGTCCCACAAGCCTCCAAGGGTGTTCTGTTCTTGCTACCAGGTACAAACCTGGTATATGCTCCAGATAAGAGACTGCCCTGGCTGAGAATCACTATGTGCAGTGAGCTGCAGCCGGGCATCTTTGAAGTGGAACTGCCACTATCCTGAGCTCAATGATTGCCCAGAAGAGGCTGCAGGCAAAGCTGACAGGTACAGAGCCAGAATTTCTTCTTGAAAGTAATTGGCAGAGTTTGGACTTTTTGTTGTTGTTTTTTGTTTCATTTTTTTTGTTGTTGTTTTTACTTTTTCTTCTTCAAAGTCCAATTCTCCCCAGGGTCTTGGGTTTCCAAGTTACTACAGGATAAAGCTTTCTAGCAGTATTGCTGTCCGATGTCTCCAGCCCCAAGAGCCATTTGGCCCTGGAGATAGGTGATAGTCACCTCCCAGGTTGGGGACATGACAGTTGGAGAGGTTCACCAAAGATTCCTGGTCACCTCTGCCAAATGCCTAAAGCTACCCCCAGGTGCCAATCCTGGCACCCAAGCCTGCCAGACATCACTTGATAAAGCCAGTTAGAGAGAGAGAGAGAGTAACAATATGGAGCTACTGACAATAGTCAAGGTCAGAGTCTCTTTCAGAGAAGCTGTTCTAGAGTAACAGAAAGAATATCAGACTTGGAGCTACAAGACATGGGTTCAAATCCTAGCCCTGGTCTTGCCTAGTAGTATGAACCAAGGCAGGTCATCTTCTTTTTCTGAGCCTCAGGGTCATCCTCTGTAAAATGGGGATAATGAAATCTCACAAAACTCATGGGAAGAAGATTTTGTAAAGTACTGTAAAAAAAAAAAGCTGTTATTTTGAATGTAGACTCTTTGGGGGCCTCTACTATGACCCAGACACATGGGAAATGGTAAGGGGTACAAGGCTTGCCAACTCTATTAGCACAAATGACTAGTGCCTTCCCCTTTCAAATTACTTTCCCTCTACTCTGTATATATCTTATATATAACTGGTTAGTTACATGTTATCTCTTCCATTGGGATATGAGCTCCTTGAAGTCAGGGTCAATCGTTACCTTTGCTGACCAGCAATGATCACAATGCCCATCATATACAAGGTAGTTCCCCTTCTATCAGTCAGGTCTGTGGCTCTTCTCCAACTTTACAGATAGTCTCCATGAAGTCCCTCTGATTATGCTCTTCCGGTGATCAGATGATAGATACTCAGTCCATCACTAGGCCTGGACTTGAAGCATTCTTTTATTTAATTAAATGCATTATTGATGCTCTTTAAAAATGTTGTCACTTCTCAATGACTACCCACCCCTCTCAGTAGAACCTTCCACTGCAACAAAGAAATAGAAACCATAACAAAAATACATTAAAACATTGACTCTGATTGGGACAATGTATGCCTCATTCCACATCTGTAGTCCCATACCTCCTCCCATGGAGGAAGGAGACGTGCTTCACCATTGACTGGAATCCAAAGTTTTACTAGTTTGATAGGAATCTGCCAAACCTTGCACTCTACTAGCATTGCTGTTCAGTCAACACTCTTGACTCTTCATGATCCCATTTGGGTTTTGGGAGATTTTTTGAGCAAAGATACTGGAATAGTTTGCCATCTCATTCTCTGGCTTATTTTACAGATAAGGAAACTGAGACAAACAGGGTTAATTGACTTGCCCAGGGTCACACAGCTAGTAAGTGTCAGAAGCCAGATTTGAACTCAGGGAGAGGAGTCTTCCTGACTCCAGAACTGGCACTCTTATACTGAGTCACCTAGCTGCTCTCCTGGCATAGCCTTTGAGAGCCCAAAGTCACCATGACAAAGAACCAGAGATGGACATCAATAAAGAATTATATAAGAAAGGATAGAAAGAATTAAGAAAAAAGAAAAAATCATTGTCTTCAACTGTCTGAATCAATTGACTATCCCCCAAGACACAAAGTAGTCCAAGGTAGATAAAAACACAATTCAAGGTCTGGTTTGAGGGTAACTGCACAGAGTGAGTACAGTCCATTGCAGCCTCATTCATTTTACAAAACAAGCCTGGTCTTGCCTCATTGCCTTTCACTGATGATTGAGTGAGGCTCATTTGTCTGTTTGTCATAGGTTGCTATGTTTTCTTCATTCCTGTTCATCCTTCACTTTGGCTCTAGCATGTGGTACCATGATAGTCACAATGGCAGGGTGCCAAGTTGAGCCAGTGGCAGGTGGAAGCCAGAAGGGAGCCAGCCACATCCTATTCCCTCAGCTCCTCTGTCTACCTCCTGGATAGCATTGTGTGGTGAGAGAGGAGAAACAGAGTAAACACAGTTTTGTTAATAAACATTGTTGACTGAGCAGGTCACAACCACACAGTGTGGTTTCTTATTCCAATGACTTCCTTCTTCTTGAGCCCATCAGGCCAATTCCCAGAGAATGGTTTCAAGGTCCACTACTAGTAATCTGACCGTGCTTCCAAGTTGATAATTCATTTCTCCAAAACTCACCTGTCCTTTGTCCAATTTGAAATGACTCCCTATCAATACCATTCATTGTTCTCCTCAAAATTTTTTTTAAGATTTAATCTGCCCATCACACACTATCTAGAAGTACAACAACCATTCAAGAGCTCCATCCCAATGGTAACTAGCACAGACCTTTTTCTGACCTTGACTGGTTTGTCCCTCTTAGGCAGCCGGGGAGTCCTCTGCTCCAGGGAGCTCATCATATTGGTGCCAGTCTTTCTGTGGACACCCAGTTGGCTTTAGCCCTACTATGGCTCAAAACTCTTAAACTCAAGTAACCCACCAGCCTCAGCCTCCCAAGTTGTAAGGATTACATATGTATGTCACCACACTCAGCTCCCCTCATCTGCAAAATTCAGTTTCATATTTTTTCTGATGCCTTCCTAGACCAGGGACAATTGGGTCTGATCACACTAACTAAAATCTCTAGCACTCCTACTGCATTGTATGTTGTTATTATATGTATATTATGTTTTGTCATTGTTTTCAATCATGTCTGACTCTTTGTGATCCCATTTGGGATTTTCTTGGTGAAGCAACTGTAGTGGTTTGCCATTTCCTTCTCCAGCTCATTTTACAGATGAGCTATCTGAGGCAAACAGGGTTAAGTGACTTGCCCAGAGTCACACAACTAGTAAGTGTCTAGATTTGAAGTAAGATAAATCTTCCTGACTCCAGGTCAAAACTATCTACTGTGCCACCTAGCTGCCCATATTATTATATACACATATATTATTTTACATGGGCAGTTAGGTGGTACAGTGAATAGAGTGTTGGGCCTGGAGTCAGGAAGATTCATCTTCCTGAGTTCAAATCTGACCACAGACACTTACTAGCTGTGTGACCCTGGGCAAGTTACTGAACCATCTTTATCTCAGTTTTCTTTCTGTAAAATGAGCTTGAATGGGAAATAGTAAGTTAATTCATTATCTCTGCCAAGAAAACCTACATATGGGGTCACAACACACTGAAAAACAATTATATTACATTATATAACACCAATATAATTTTATATATACATGTCATATATAATATACATGTATATTATATAATTTAATAACAATAATATAATAATAGCACCTTAAAGTTTGCAAAGCTCTTTAAATACATTATCTTATCTGAGCCTTGGAGTAACCCTATGAAATAGGTGTTATAAGTATCATCCACATTTTACAGATAAAGAAACAGGCTCAGAAAGATCAAGCAATTCAGTCATAGTCATCGAGGTAGATATAGCAGGTATTATTATCCCCACTTTACAGTTAATGAAGCAAAGTCTCTGAGAAATTAACTGACTTGTCTGTCCCTGGTCACATAACTAGTAAGTATCAGAGGTGACATTTGAACCCAGATCTTTCTAACTCCAATTCAGCACTCTAGTCCCTACACTGAACTGCCTTTGCTTCACTATAGATAGATAGGTACTTGTTTCCATTTCTACTGTTTCAGATGTTCCTCTGTATATGTCATGGTCCCCGGCACCCCATTCTATCAAAAACAAAGGTCATAGCATCTTAGAAGGAATCTCCAGCATCATCCAATCAGGTTTTCTATATGCTTTCATATCTCCCTTCATCACCTCATAAAAGGCTATAGGCACCAAGGGATTCAGTTACTGGTTTATGTTCCAAAGATGGCAGTTGTGACTTGGGTGACCTGACTTGTAATATGGTGGAGGAGATGTTGAGTTTTCTTAGGCCACACTCCCCAATTCTGTGCCTCAATACTGTCACCTAAAAACTGGAAAAACAGCACCTACCCACTTAGATGCTTTATCAGGATTCCATGACAGTGAAAGAGCTATAGACTTGTGGTATTTGGAATAAAGAGATTCATTATTGTCTCTAAAAATGATCAACAATGGGAGAACCTTATTTCATTTCTAAAACTACTGCGTATGTTCCTTGCTCCTTCTTCCTTGGCTCTGCCAATAACTCTACCTTCTTGTGGCCGCTTGCCATTGTGTTGTCCTTCCCCTCCTCCTCTTTTTCCTCCTCTTCCCTTCTCATACTTTCCATCTGTTTTATTTTTTTATTCCATACACACATATATTCATGAGATTGTGTAACTATCTCACAATTCTATTTAGTCATCTCCAAATGTATTTTACAAGTTCTTTCCTTAGCTAGGCATGCCATTCCCTTGGCTTGCCCTCTCTCTCTCTCTCTCTCTCTCTCTCTCTCTCTCTCTCTCTCTCTCTCTCTCTCTCTCTCCCCCTGGGATGAATAAAGTAACTTGAAGAGTAACAACTGGCATCCTCTCTAGATCAATTATATTAATGATTTTGGAGACTTCCAAAGAGTCACTGCCAATTATCTAGCTTTTTTTTTCCTAATACCATTATCATAATCATGAAGGCACCCAAAGGCCTTCTTATTTTAAGATGGGGCAGATGACTCAGAGGGGACTGTTGTATTGCTTTTCTATCTGCATTCAAGGGCCTTCCACACTAATGACCCACACACTGAACCTAGATGAGTATGAGATTGGGGACAAAGGGTGTGGGGAAGAAGACTTAATTTTAATTTTAGGGTCAAGGTCAAGACAAGTCCTTCAGGAAGGAAGAAGGATCTACCATAAGACCTCGGATCAGAGGGTTTAGAGCTGGACTGAACCTAAGAGATGACATAGTTCTAGTGTAATCTTATTTCCCTAATGAGGAAACTGAGGCCCAGAGAAATGAATATACTTGTTCATGTCCCTTACAAGTTAAAAGCAGCAGAGTCAGAATTTGAATCCAGTTCCTCAGACTCCACATTTCTTGATCTTTTCATGATCCTATCCAGAATGGAGTTTCTATGACCTTATGATTCATCCTCCTTAGGGGACTGCTTGCCTACTATGTTAAGTCCCCATACCATAAAATAAATATAAATCAAGTCAATTGATTCTTATAGAATATGCTTTCCTTTCTATATATAAATCCAGACAGTTATTACTATTTAAAGAACAGCCTTTGCCCTCAGCCAAATAGAAATCATTTGGGGTCTAAAGAAAACCAGAGATAGTGTGACTTAAAGAAAATGTCATCAATTGATTTTTCCCATTTTTTTACTTGAGTCAAGGTAGTATGGTATGGAGCATGGGATTAGGAGACCTGAGTTACAGAGTTGCCACTTAGTAACTCTGTGGTTTTGGATTAAGTGGACTTTCTGAGCATTGGGCAGCTAGGTGGCACAGAGAATAGAATGTTGGGCCTAAATCCAGAAAGATTCACCTTCATGAGTTCAAATCTGGCTTTAGACACTTACTAGCTGTAGGACCCTGAACAAGCCACTTAAACCTGTTTGCCTCAGTTTCCTCATCTGTAAAATGAGCTGGAGAAGGAAATGGCAAACCACTTCAGTATCTGAAACAACTGAACAACCACTCTGGGCATTAGTTTTCCTTCCTTGCCTTATATTTCACCAAAATAAAATTGTAGTCATTCACAGACAGATCCTTCTTCAATACTCCTTGTCATCTCATGTCACTCATAAGCTTTCTGCAATCATCTCCTCCTTTGCCCTTGTCTCACATAAAAAGCGATCCTTTCTCCTTGCCAAGGTAAACCTCTCTATGTACACAAGTGATCCCACTGCGTCCTATCTTCTCTAGCAAATTCCCCCTCTGTCATCCTCACCTTTTCAATTATCTTCAATCTTTCCCTGTTAAATAATGGATGCTTCCCTATAGCCTATAAACATGCCAATGCTTCCCCCATCCTCAAAAAACACCCCTCCCCCTGAGTCATCCAATTCTGCTAGTTTATTGTGCTATAGCTCTCCTCCTTTGGTGGGTGGGGGCTAACTCCTTGAAAGGGCAATCAATAATAGGTGGCTCTACTCCCTTTCCTCTCCTCTTAACTTGTAGTTTGGCTTCTGATTTCATTTTTAAACTGAAACTGCTTTCTCTGAAGTCACCAATGACCTCATAATTACCAAATCTAATGGCCTTTTCTCAATCCTCATCCTTCTTGACCTCTCTGCAGCATTTAACAGCACTGATCACCCTCTTGTCCTTGATATTCTTCTCCTCTAGGTTTTTGTAGCTATTCTCTCCTGCTTCTATTCTGATCTGCTGGATCTTTATCCAGGACACGCCCACTAATTGTAGGTATCCTCCAAGGTTCTGTCCTGGGCCCTCTTCTCATTTATACTTTTATTTTTGGTAATCTCATCAGTTCCCGTGATTTCAGTTATCATCTCTATGGCAAAGACTCTCAGATCTGCTCGTCCAGCCCTAGACTCTCCATGTGGACCTCTCTCACATCTCTAGCTGCCTGTTTGATATCTCGAATTGAATGTCCTATACCCATCTTCAACTCAACATGTCCAAAACTGAACTCATTATCTTTTCCCCAAAATCCTCCACCCTCCCAAACTTCCCAGGTACTATCCAAGGTACCACTGTTCTACATTAACTGTTTCCTCAACTTCTCCCACTCCCTCACTTCCCATATCAAATCAGTTGTGAAATCCTGTCATTTCTACCTTTATAGTATCTCCCATATATGCTTCTTTTTCTCCTTTTACATAGCAACGGCTCTGGTATAAGCCTTTATCATCTTACACCTGCAATGTTGCAATAGTCCTCAGGCTGGTCTCCCTGCCTCATCTTTCCAGTCAGTTCCATCTTTCACTAAACTGTCAAAGTAATCATCCTAAAGTGATGGTATATCATGCACCCCTTCCCCCCACCCCCATTCAACCAACTTCAGGGTCTCCTGCCCTGGATTAAAGTCCAGGATTAAGTATAAAATTTTTTTTTACTTTTAAAGCCTTTCATGACTAGACTTTTGCTACTTTTTCAGTCCCCTTACATCTCATTCCCCTTCAGACATTCTGAGATACAATGGCACTGGCCTCCTAATTGCTACATCTCTCAAACCCCTGAATTTTTACTAACTGTCTCCCATTCTTGGAAATCTCTTCCTCCTCATTTCATCCTTCTGGATTCTCTGGCTTCCTTCAGTTCTCAACTAAAGTCCCATCTTCTGCAAGATTCCTTTCCTATTTTTCTTGAATCTTATTGCCTTCCCTCTAAGACTGTCAATTTATCTTGTGTATATCTTGTTTGTACATAGTTGTTTGTTTTTTCTTCTTTTTTTGCATGTTGCTTCCCCACTAGACTTTGAGCTCCTTGAGGGCAGGGATTTTGTTTTGTTTTGTTTTTTAACTATCTTTATATTCCAAGGACTTCGCACAGTGCCTGGAAAATACTGAGCATTTAATAAATGCTAGTTGACTGACTGACAGATTATAAAATGGAGATAAGGAAATAGGCCCAGTCTCCCTCATTGGGTTATTATGAGAACTGAATAAGATAATGGATGTGAAAATGCACGGAAACTTCTAGAGAAATGCAGGAGTTATTCTCATTAGAAGAAAGACATCCAATGCAAAACTGATCTGAAAGGGACAAGGCAATGTGGAGCAAAGGCCATCTGGGCCCTTCTGGGTTGCTTATATGATCATGCTGTGAAATAGCTATTGTCAATACACAACTGATAGATGATATTGTCAAGCCACTTTCAGTGATCGTTGAAAGATTGTGAAGAATGGGAGAGGAAAGAAGAAAGCAAGGAAGAAAGGAAAGGAGAGAGGGAGGGAGGAAGAGAGAGGGAGGAAGGAAGGAAGGAAGGAAGGAAGGAAGGAAGGAAGGAGGGAAGGAAGGAAGGAAGGAAGGAAGGAAGGAAGGAAGGAAGGAAGGAAGGAAGGAAGGAAGGAAGGAAGGAAGGAAGGAAGGAAGGAAGGAAGGAAGGAAGGAATGGAGAGAGGGAGGGAAGGACTTGCCAGAGTTACAGGAGAATGCCGTACATGTACTTTTTTACAGCTGGGTCCAGATGAGTATAAATAAATTCTCCTGAATTATTATTCGAATTTGCATTGCATATTTTAATTGAGCGGGAGTAAATTACCATATTTTATGTAATTATAACTTCAAATAGTTTGAATTCTAATACATGAGGTCACTTCATGGGACCTTCACAATAACTGGGAGCTAAACTTAGATTTTAGCAAAGAATTTGATGGTTTTTCACATTGTTCTCATGGATGAGATAGGGAAATGTGCTTTAGATCAATGGTGTCAAATAGGAACAGGGGCCTCTAAACTGTACATAAGGACTCCTGCAGGGCACATGCTGACTTGAAAACCATATACTAAAATCATCTATATTCTATTTTATTTTTATATATTTTGTTCATTATTTTCCAATGACATTTTCATTTGATTCCAAAGCTCTGGGTACTCTTGTGGTCTACCAGCAAGTTGGACCCCTCTGCTTCAGATAAAAATACAGTAAAGTGGTTTGGAGCTGGTTGAATGGCTAAATCCAAAGAGTAGTCATCAGTGGCTCTAGGTAAGCTTGAAAGGTTAATAGTCCAGTGCCCCAAGGATCTGTGCTTGGCTCTGTACCATTTAATTTTCATCAATGACCTGGATAAAAGCATAGATATCACTCGCATCAAATTTGCAGATGACACAAAACACAGAACTAACACATTGAATGACAGTTGAGATCTAAAAAGGTCTCAAAAGGAAAGAATGTCTGGGAAAATCTAATAAAATGAAATTTAATAGTGATGAAAACATCACATAGTTTGGTTATAATTTTTTTTTTTTTTACAAATGCAATCTATGGCAGAGATAGCCAGATGGCATTTTGTTTGAAAAAGACCTTGGGGTTTTAGTGGACAGAAAGCTTAGTATAAATCAATTGTATGAGACAGCAGCCAAGAAGCTAACAACATGGTGGGCTGTGTTAAGAGAAATATAGTGTCCATGACTAGGGAGGTGACTGCCCTGCTGTACTCTGTGCTGATCAGAATCTGCCTGGAGGATTGTTTTCAGTTCTGGGCATGACATTTTAGGAAGGACATCGAAAGCATCCAGAGGACAACTGGGATGGTGAATGGTCTTGCAATCATGCCATCTGGGGATCAGTTGAAGGATCTGTTTGGTTTAGAAAAGATCAGATAACACCTGGCCATGTAACCTTGAGCAAGTTACTTAACCCCAATTGCTTAGGGGTGGCCAGGTGGCTCAGTGAGTAAGAGCACCGGCTCCAGTGTTGGGATGACCTGGATCAAATCCGGGCTCAGATACTCAGCACCACACCCAGAAATAACTGGCTGTGTAACCTTGAGCAAGTTACTTAACCCCTATTGCTTTAAAAAAAAAAAAGATCAGATGTAGGTGGGTATGTGTCTTCAAATATCTGAAAGGGGATTACGTGGAAGGGGGATCCAATTTGTTCTGTTTACCTACAAAGGGAAAATCTGGGAAGAATGGGAAGATGTAGGAATAATGTATAGAAAATGCAAAAAGACAGATTTAGGTTTGAATGTAAGGAAAACACTTCCAAACAATTTGAGGCCCTAAGAGGTTAAGTGACTAACTAAAGGTCAGTATTAAGGGGAAGAAACAGGATTTGAATACAGAACCTATTGCTCTAAATGTTTAACTACACAACCAGGAAGTGTCAGAGTTAGGATTCAAACCTGGTCTCTTCTTGCTTCAAGATAAGTCACTGGTAGAGCTGGCCTTTGAAACTAAGTCTTCTGTCTCCAAATCCAGTGTTCCCTTGGCTATGCTACATTATCTCCTGAACTCCCATAGGAAGGTCCTCCATCCTCCATCCCTGACCTCCAAGAGTTTGTGAGTTAAGACACCCCTGGGTCACTGTCCTGCCTCCAGACCAAATCCTTCCAACTTTCTGATTCTGTCAACCATTTGTGAGGGAAGAGAACCAGGCACAGACACAACAACAAAGACTCTGTGCTAACAGCCCCTTTCCCTGCATCCCTCAGCAGCAAAGGGACCTCCTAGACTGGATCTGTGGAAGGTCTAAAAGCAGAGCATCATCAGAGATTTCTCTAAAGCTGTAAGTGTCCTGGGTTTTGGCAGCAGGACCTGCTTTTTCTTTTACCAACAGCCTGGGCAACATCCCACTGAGGGAGCTGGATAATAAATGAGTTCATTACCCTGGCTGCTGGGGCCCAAGACAGCCCATCTGCTGCCGTGATTAATTAAAACTTTGACTGACGACGGAGGTGCCATCTCAGAGCCGGAAAGCAATTAATCGGTGGCATCTTCCAGCCAGCCATGTCGGATGGATCCTAGCAAGACAGATGCCAGGAAGGAGAGAGCATTCTTTCCTTCCATGTCGGTCATATCACCTTCTATCACTTCTCCCAAACTCACTGCACAATCTACTTCCTCTAGGAAGTTTACCCTAATCTAGTGGAGTACGTTAAAAAGACCTATCCCTTCAAATTTACTGAAAGAACAAAAAGGCATTTATTAAGCACTTATTATGAGCCAAATGTTATTACATGGTTGTGGGCTTCTGCACTGACATCTAATTTATTGTTTTTCAAAAATTAGGTCTGTTTCCTGATGAATGGATGAATAAGTCTCAGAAGCATCATCTCTTGTCAATCAATCAATAATCATTTATTCAGAAGCAAAGACTGTCCCCAATTTCAAGGAGGTTACAATTCTAGTAGGGGGAGACAACATATATAAGGGAGTGATGTTCAAGGAGACTTAGTTTGGTCTAGAATGTCATAGGGCTCAAGAATGGGATCACAGAGGAAGATTGACACCCTCCTTCTAGGAACAATGGCAGAGTTGATTTGATTATGGCTCCAGAACTAGAGGAGAGGGGGTGAGGGAGGAGGGGTGAGAAGGATCTTTATGCAGTAATAAGGCTGCTGCTGAGGCCAAGATCGAGTAGATGGTGGCCAAGGAGTAGAGAGGTAAAGTGAAATTTTCCTGCAGTTGTAGACAGTTACAGATCTGGACAACAGAACCTTTAGGGAAGAAATTCTGGAAGTCAAAGGATTAAAACTCCCAGTTTCTGGTTTCTGTTCTGAAGCCTGCAGATTAGTGGGGCCAACCTATTTATTGTTATACAAGTACTGGATTTAATAGCTCTTTTGCCTAGAAAAATCTGTGCATGAGTAACTAGGGGCCTCTCTAAATCTCCACTAAGGAAGAACAAGGTAGATAGAGCACTGGGCTTGGTGTCAGGAGAACATGAGGTTGAATTTCTGCCTGATACTTACCCTCTGGGCAAGTTATATAACATCTCCAAACTTCTCATTTCTCATCAATAAAATGAAAAGGCTGGACTCAATGACTTCTTAGGTCCTTACCAGTTCATCTAAATATATGTCACCCCTATCCCAAAGCCAATTGGTATGGGACACTCTCCTTATTGGTGGAGGTGAATGCCCTGACCTGGTGAGAAGCAAGAGAGCTCCAACTTTGACCAGCTCCTTTTGGGGAAGTCTTCAACAGAAAGTTCCCCTTTCAGGAGTGTTCTTTGAGAGTCAAGTAGTTTTGGGCACCCTTGGATTCTAGCTTCAAGAGAGAAGATGGAAGAGACCAATCCCACTTTAGGTTGCTGAAGAAAAAGACTTGGGAAGACATGAGTATAGCTGGCAGTCCCTGCCATTTTTCTACCCCCTGCTCACTACACTAGTGATGTCTCCTTGGATGAAATTTTAGGACTCTCTCTCTTGGCTGAGCTGAGTTTTCTCACTCCCAATAGGAGAGTTCCTTCATTCTGTATTCTGGTATATATTCTCCTTTGTATACCTTCTCTAATTTCTATTTGGTTATGATTTGGATAAATGGTTTTCTCTGCTATTCTTTATGTGTGTTTATTATAGAACTGGTATTTGGAAAGAAAAAGGTCAAGCCTTGGATACAGAACTTGGGATCCTTCCTCCCAAAAAGGACAAAGTGGTCAAAAGTTAGATGGAACTCAATCATATTCCCTGGACTAAATATATTTAAGGGAGCAGTTAGACATACTCCTAATCTGACACTCCCCCTCTCTGAGAAAAGCAGAAAAATTTCCTGCCCCAACCTTCTGCTTCCCCTTCTGGCAGAAAAGAAAGTCTCCCTTGGAGAAGGGGTGGGGGTAGAGAGAAAGAAGAGACTAGAGATGTCTATTCTGCCTACTTTTGAGTCCCACAACACACAGCCCTTTCCTAGTCACAAGTGGGCCCTTCTCTATATGTAGGATTCACTCTTGTTATGTATATGATACTCAATATTTGTCTTTGGTCCTTGTTCTGCATCTTTCCTCATCTCCTCCCCCCAACCCCTACTAGCCCTATCTAGATCTTTGTTCGAAGTGAAGTGATGGAGGTGGGGTTGAATGGGGGGAGTGTCAGGAAGTAGAAGATGGATGAAGGATGTTTGTTAAACAACTCCAAATTGGCCTTATCTTGGGGTGGGGGGAAGCCTAAGGACTTTAATGGGCATTGGAATGCTTAATGTTTCTGGGCTGCTGTGACTGCTCTATGTAGCTTCATGGGTGGAATAAGAGCAAGGACTCAGATTTGAAGCTTTATGGAAAAATGGTCTCAAGAAAGCTGTTGAGCTTTATTACTATGAGGTATGTTTTGTGTCCACTCACACACACACACTCACACACACACACACACACACACACACACTATGGAAGCACAGAGATTTGGCACACAAGGCTAGGATCATTCATGTAAGAGAGATATGGATGACGGCAAAGTCTCAGTGGAGGTACATGCTCAGATATCAGATCTGAGCGGGGAAGTTTTATTCTTTAAAGGTGGGTTTGGTTGGGACAGGCAATCAACACCAGATGTGGAAGGGGCATACTTAACCAGAAGTGGTGGGGAAATTCCCCAGGGTTGCCTGTCTATACCAAACTCAGGTAGAGGGGGTTTCCTAATCAGGTTCAAAAATTAGGTGATGGTCTGAGTTGGTAATTAGGGTTTCACGAGAGGGTATCAAGTGTACAGCTATTCTACATTCATTATCTTGCTACATTTTCATAAGTCAGTTAGCTAAGTCTTATCCAATTAGGAACTGAGATTGTTTCCACATTTGGCACAGGAACAGAATGAGTCAGGGTGGTGGAAAGTACAAGCTGTCTGATACTGTTTACGGTCATTTGGACCACTTAGTCTAAGTGACACCATTTTGGAATCCTATGATTTATAATTACAATATGTGTAAAAAAAACAACCCATAATTATCACAGAATCATTGGCATCTTCTGCACTTTCTGTAGTGGAGATAAATGCTGTCCCTTACTTAAGATCCATATTGTACATTGAGTACTTATATGAAAGTTGGGGACCTTGTTATCCACATCTGGGAAACCTAAGCATAAGATAAAGGGAAACCTTAGATTAACTCTACACGGGGAGAGACTAAAAGAGAGAAACTGAGTGTCTTGAGTATGTGGTCTTAGGCTCTGTGAATATCTTGAGTATGTGGGCCCTGTGAGCCCAGGGTGGTAGGTCCTGATTCATGTTACAGATAAGTGAAAAGGACAGAAATTCATAAACTTTTATCTTCATGTGTGCTGTTCACTCAATAACCCCAATGACTAGTAACATTTGGAAGCATCAGCCTTCTTCAGAGATTGCATCAGGAGTCAGACCCTGAAGGTGAAAAATGAAGCTAGACGATGAAATGTCAGACATCAGCCAGCAGGTGTATAAGCATTTGGAGGCAACAACCCGGACGTCTTAGAGCTCAGTTATCCCCACTCCCCATTTCCCCATCCCTAAATCTCTTTCTTGAGAAGGCAGTCAAAAGACCTAATACTTTTCTAGTTGCTTCCTTTACCCCCTCCCTGCCCCCTGCCCTCCACAGCTCTCACTATGAATGCTTTTTGATAGGTCATTTCTTTTTTACCTCCAATAAGGCATTTGTTCTATGCTGGATTCTGCACAAATAAACAAACAACATAGACCTAAGAGGCCTCCTTGCATGGCCACCAACCTTCTCATTTCTCATGAATAAAATGAAAAGGCTAGACTCAATGACTTCTTATAAATACACTTCTTGGGTGGCATGCACCACCCAAGGTTCATCACACTTCCATGGGTGAACATGGAGGCAATGAACAGAAAATTGAACAGAGGACAAAATGAGCCCCAAGGAGGTGGGCGTTGTTTCTAAGTAAAGATAGGTGCATTTGGGGTATAATGAGGTAGAGGATGAGTCACTGCTACAGTTTATATATATATATATATTTTTTTATATTATATAACATATATTTATATATACATACATACACACATGCATATGCATACATACATAATATATAAACACACATATACATATATACATACACATACCATCCATCCATCCATCTTGTTTGTACATCGTTTGCAAGTTGTCTCCCTCATTAAAGGGAGCTCCTTGAAAGCAACGATCATCTTACCTTTCTTTGTACCCCCAGAACTTAGCATAGTATCTGGTACATGGCAGATTACCCAATAAAAACTTCTTGACTGACTGACAACTGGCAATGAATTTGGAAAGTCTTCAGGAAGGAGGGGAATTTCTTGAAAATAGACAGAAGACCATTATTCATTCTCTGGTGGTCCTGGGCTGTGTGGCCAGCTTGGGGAGGGCCACATTTCAGAAATCCAATGTGGTTTGGGAGATTGTTTGGAGGAAAGAGAAAGGTGTCTATAGAGAGGAGAAGTTGGGTATGTCCAAGCAAAGCAAAGGAAGTTGACTGGGAATCAGAAGAAGGTGAGAGAGGCACAGTAATTTGGGGCAGACATTCAATCTGTCCCAAATGGATAAAGAATTTGATTATAAAGTTAAGTTGTATTTCCTTTAGTGATTCACTGAGACCCTTGGAAAAACCCTTTTTGAACCCAATTTCCCTGTCGTTCTCCTTCCTCACTGGGATGTTGTAAGAACAGGGGGAACATGGTCTTTTGGAACTCTTCAAGGAAGAAATGATTTCACATATCAATGTAACTGATGTGAAAGACTGAGGTTGGGGGCCTTCTGGGGAACATGGAGAGCATCATTCATGGAGTCATAGATAGTTAGGAAGGGCCAAGGCAGCTCTCATACTTCAGATAAAGAAACAGAGAAGTTAAATGATGAGTCCCAGGTAACATATACTCTGTTGTAGTTGAAAGATTGTCTGGAAAGAGAAGCCACAGTCCAAACATAGCCTCTGACATTTATTAGCTGTGAAACTGTGGACAGGTCCCTCAACAATAAACCCTGTAAAACAGGTCAGATAATTCTGGTATTATTTAATTCACAGAGCTGTTCTGAAAATCTAACAAGATAATGGATATAAATTGATTTGCAAACCTTAAGACCCCACATACATTTTCCAGCTATTATTTTCACTCTTGCTAAATGGCACGGCTGGGATAAGAAGCAGGTGCTTCACCTTCAAGTGTTGTGCTCTCTTTCCGCTATACCACACCGTGGTGGGAGTCAGGGGCTAAGTAGGCCTAGACTCAACTGGAGGGCAAAGTCAATCAAACAGACCCAGACTTAAAATATGGGGAGAAGACAATCATCAATCAATCAATAGGTTTGCAAGTGCATGTATTAAATTGGTGATGCCTATGTGGCCTTCTAGTTTGAGATGTCCAACAGGTAGTTGGTAACTGGTTCTAGAGCTCTAGAAAGAGACTTGTTTGTTATATAGATTTAACAATCACTTGCATAGAGATGATAATTGAACTTATGGGAGCTGATTGGGTCACCAATAGAGACAACATAGATGTAAGAGGGTCCGGGACTACACCTTGGGGTAGGGTATATCCACAGCTGGAGAAAACTAAGCCCCAGAGAGTCAAAAATGCTTTGCCCAAGATCATACAGATCAGTAAATAGCAGAGTGAGGAGCAGAAGCAATGTGTCCTGCCTCCCAGGCTGGAGCTCATTCCGCTATCATCCTCTGTCTCCTCTCATGGTGCCTAAAGAGAAGTAGAAACACATGGAGCTCCATAGACCCACCAGCCAGCTTAGCGCCCCACTGCTTCCCACACATACAGTATGGAATCTTTTCCAACAGGTGAGTAGCAGCTCCTGTTCTTGTAAACAGTCCTTACTCTCTAACACATCGAACAAAAATACACACACACACACTTCCCCATCAGCCCTGACACCTTAACTGTCCTCTCTGATTGGGTTGTTGACAAGAGTCCTTCTTTTGTGTTGGAAGGCTGTTTATGAGCAGTGATAAAGCCTTCTACCAGAACACTGATCAAGGTTACTCATAAAAAGCATCTAACCTTGTCACTACTAGGGGAGCTAGAGACTAGAAGGTTAGAATAAAAGGGTGGGGGGAGAGGTTACAATCATCAAAAGGAAGGAGTAAAGAGGAGAAACTCATTTAGGTGTCCTGGATGGGCAGCACAATTTCAAAACACGAATGACACGTATCTCCTCCCATTTGGGATTAAGTGACTTTTTATCTTTTCTGTTACCAAGAGCTTCCCCTTTCCTATTGTCCAAGCTAGACAAATGTAGTTTCCTTTTTACTAATGAGAAAACTTAACAGAGTTTAAGTGATTTGCCTTTGGTCACAGTCCAAATGAGAGAGGAGGATGAATTCAGATGTTGTGAAGGCAGAAACAGCCATGATTTAGAACTTGCTTGAATATGGGGAGTGAGGGAGAGTGCAATTCCAAGACAGGATGACTCAGAGAACAAGATGGGTGTCCAGGACAGTAGCCTTAAGAGGGAAAGAGGATGAGTTCTATTTACAATCCTAAAGCTAACCCTTATCAGCTTCTTTTCATGTGTTATCTTATCCCAATAGAATGTAAGTTCTCTGAGGGCAAGGACTGTGTTTCTTTATCCTTGAACTGATATTGCCAGCACTTAGTTAAGTAAACACTTAATAAATCCTCTTTGACATTGATTGGAATGCTGAATTGAAGATGCCACTGGGGCATCCAGTTCAACATGTCCAATAGAATTGGTGATGTGGGACTGAATCTGAAAAATAGAACCCTGGTGTCTGGGTTCCTTTATTACCAGTTCACCCATTTAGACTTCCCTTTCTCAAGTAAGGTCTCTAGTCACAAAAAAGCCCAGAATGTCAGACTTCAATTTGTACTTCAATAGGAATCTTCTCTGTGGCATCACTGACCAGTGTCCATCTAGCCCCATCTTGAAAAGTTCCAATTCATTTGTGGAGGGGAAGGAGATAACTTAGGGCTGCAATGGAGAACAGGGACAAGAAAGGAAATTAAATGAAGGTTTGTAGAAGAAACTCAAAAGAAAGGGGCCTTAGAGGCTATCTGCCAGACTTGAACCCTTGGTCAAACAATCTTGGACAGCACTCAGACTCAACTTCAAGAATACTGATAATTTAATGATTTGGGTGGCAGCAAACCTAATTCCAAGAATGGCTCAAACTCTGGCTCTGGCACTTCCTACCTGTTTAACTATGAGCAGGTCACTTAACATCACAGAATCACAGAGAAGACCTCAGAAGCCTGATGACCCCATTTTTCTGCACTCCAGCTTCCTAATGACAGGATGCTTGCCAACTCTCAAATCCTATGATCCCAAGTCACTTAACTTCCTTTGTTTCCTCATCTATAAAATGGAGATAACAATGCTTCACTCCTTCCAGGCCAGCTAAATTTGGGCTTGTCTAAGAATAGTTTGTCCTCTCCAAAGCACTTATGTCAGCAAAGGGAGCTAGAACTGGGCAAGAAATTGAGAGTCTGATATTTGTGGTCATTTGCTGCAAGCCAAAGCTAAATATATGCAAGTTGTGAATTATCCATTGGCTCCATTCTCCAAAGCTGGCTCTTCTTACACTTTGTTTCTCGGCGCTCATGGGGCAGTCCAGCCATACGGGCCTACCTGAACTTCTTTCAACATGACTCTTCATCGCCTTTGCCACCACTTTTGCACTGGTTTATCCCCCATGCCCTCTCACTTCCACCTTTTACTTTTCTTGGCTTTTTTTCTAGTCTCAGTGCCTTCTACAGAAGGCACTCCAAATCCAGCCTTCTTTCCTTCTCTGCTCAGTGAGTGATGAATCAACAATGTTCATAAAGCCAAAGGAGGCTTTTCCTGGTCCTCCTCAGCTGCTAATGCCTCCCTTCCTGGATCACCTTCCATCTTTTCTCTACATACCGTGTTTCCCCGATAATAAGACACTGCCTTATTAAATTTTTTGGAAAGAAAAACACCAGAGGGCTTATTTTCAGGGGAGGGCTTATGTTGTCCTGACTCAGCTCTCCTCCTCGGCACTGCTCTCAATGGCACCAGCAAGCAAATCACTGGGGAAGAACAGGATGACGCGCTCACTGCCGCAGCTCTGATTGGATGCAGCTCGGAGCACGGCGTGCGTTTCACGGGGGGGGACGGTGCATACAGAGGGTATCGTAATGTAGCGTGTAGCGCAGGGGATCACCTTCACTACAGTAGCAATCTCAATAGGGCTTATTTTCGGGGGAGGGCTTATTATCGGGGAAACACGGTATTCTGAATGGGCCAAGTTATATGGAATATCCCAAAAATCTTAGTAGGTTTTTTTTTGTTTTTTTTTTGGAGGGCAATTGGGTTTAATTAACTTGCCTAAGGTCACACAGCTAGGTTTTTCGTTTCTGCGTGTTAAGTGTCTGAGACTGGATCCGAACTCAGTCCTCCTGACTCCAGGGCAGCACTCTACTCACTGCGCCACCTATCTGCCTCCAGCAGTTTTAAATTAGTAAAGTTTTGGGTCACCCTGTATACACACAGCCTCCTCAATTAGAAAGTATGATCCTTGAGAGGACTAGGTTGGTTTGTTTGCTTGCTTTTCTTCATATTGCTAGTGTTTAGTGCAGTGCTTGGCATGTACTGAGGGCTTAATAAATACTTGTTGATTGACAATCCAGAAGTTGGAATATGGCACATCCATGCACATGCCAAAATGATTCAATAATTTTAACAGAATAATGAAAAGAGCAAAGTGCTGTGTGAAGTTCAAGGAAGGGAAAGTCCCTAGAGGAAATTAGGAGGAGGTAGCATTTGAGTTGGCTCTCAAAGGAAAGGCAGAATTTCTCTTTCCAGAGATAGCTGGAGAAAGGACATTTTTGGCAAAGTGAATAAAATACATGGGATAGGTAAGGATTGCAGAGGTGACTATAGAAGCCATTTAGTTCAACCTTCTCATTTTACATATGAGACAGCGGAGGCCCATAAAGGTTGTGACCTGCTCAGGGTCACACGGTTATTAAGTCTTGGAGGTGGGATTTGAACTCAGGTCCTCTGACTCCAGTGCCAGAGCTGGCACTCTTTCTGCTATACCACACTGCTTCGAAGGGCACAGAAACAGAAAAAAGCTGCACGCCTTGGAATGTCCTGAAACAAAGGACCGTGTGGATTTGGAGATGGAACGGACCTTAAAAACACCTAATCCAATTGCTTAATTTTTACACATGAGGAAACCGGCCCAGAGAGCTCTGACATGCTTAAGGACATACTGTAGTTAAGTGAGGAGTTGAACTCTTGGTTCATCTGGCCCCAAATCTAGCCCTCTTTCCTGCTCCCCTCATTGAATGATGAACAATGTTCATGAACCCAAACGGGCTTGTTCAGATAAAACGAGATGACAGAGGTAAGGGTTAGGGAACAGATTTAATGTTAGGGCTTCAAAAGCCTCAAAGGCTATTCTGAATACCTCCTCCCTCAAAGATCTAGCAAATGTCAATTATTATTAATTTACATGATAGTGACTTTTCATTAGTGAAGCTAAATCTTGCCCCTGAAACAACAGGCATCAGGGAATTTCATGCCACGTTTTCAAAAACATAAATGAGGAGCAGGGACACAAACGCCCAGATGGCAAAAGAGAATTCCTCCCAGTTTCTATTTGCACAGACTTTAACTAATAAAAGGAATGCATTTTGCAGTTCCTCTCTTCCTGCCCCCCGACTGACTTGGGAAAAACTGTTCTTTGTAGAAGAAATTACAGGTCAAGAGGCTTCTAGAATTTACAGGACACCTTTTCAGTATTTCTCCCACTGCTTCCAAGCAGAATTGCTCCAAAATAAAAGGGAGATTTGCAGAAAGGGTGGGAGACTTGGTAGGTTTCTTATTCTTAAAGGTCTCCAGGGAGACTCCAGAGCAGTGACTAGACAGAGAACAGAAATACAAAGGAATTAGGTGATCCTCATAATATTAGTAACAGAATACAGCATCTTGAAAAATATATCACAAAAAATGGTATGTCCAAATAGAAAATACACAGGAATGCTTGGTTTTACCTTTTAAAAAAAAGTTACCTCTTGGCCCAATTTCTCCTTAATCTGAATCAAACTCAGATCATTTAAAAGTAATGAACTATGACAAATGTGTCTCATACATGCCTCCTTTGTGACTTCCTGGCTGATTTAACATGCTCTGGATCAACCCCTCTTGTTTCTGACCCAGGCATCTACCAATGTTCTATACATGTTTGTTAAATTGGATTGGGCTGACATGTCAGCTGAAAGCTGGGGGGCTCATTGTGATCTAATGGAACTGAGCTTGTTTCACTTGAGTTTGACTGGTGTTGAGTATGAACACTGAAGTCTCAGACTGCAGGTCAACCTAAATGGAAACAACACTCCCACCACTCAGTGGTTTAGAAATTCAACATGGGAATCTTATTCAAGCAGGGGGATGATTACACTGTGCTTATAGAATTTTCCTTATAATCAAGACTAAAACACTCCTCGTCTCCACCTTGTTTTTCTCCAAGACCTGGTAAACTCTCACCTTTCATAGAAGCCTCTGGGATCCCTTTTGTCTGTCAGCTATCTCCATTTTTATCTTGCATGTATCTTTGTACACAGCTGTTTGTATGCTGTCTCCCCATCAGACTACGAGCTCCTTGGGAGCAGAGCCAGGTTTTTTTTCCCTTTTTTTGCATCCCCAGGGTTTATCACAATCCCATGTTTGGCACAGGTGCTTAATAGATGTTTGACTTTTTGTAACATCCATCTACTGCTCCCCATCCTGCCCTCTGGTGTCAAGCAGAATTCCTAACAGATTTTCAAGTATCTCAACAGCTCTCACGTCCTCACTACAGCATCTTTTTTTTGGATTAACAGGAGCAGTTCCTTCAATAAACAGAGCCTTGTATGGTAGAATCTCAAGGGCAATCACCTACTGGTTGCCCTCATCTGGCTGTTCTCTGGCTTGTCGATATCCTTGCCTGTATGTCATCTAGAACTGCACATGGCGGCCCAGATGTGGGTGGACCTGGCTATGGAACAGAACTATTCCATCCTGTGTTACAGACATCATGTCTTTCAATGAAACCAAACATCAATCTAGGGATGTTTGTCTATTGTGCCACATTGTTTGACATGTACTTAAGTTGAAGACCTAAAACTCTTCAAATCTTTAATGAGACAAGTGAACTGGTTGCCGAAGCAGCAATAACGGGGAGTGGGGAGGAAGCTGACCAGTTGGTTAGCCAACAAATATCTATTAATTGCCTTCTATATGCAAGGCACTGTGCTAAGTCCTGGGGTTACAAAGAAAGGTAAAAGCCATCACTCACTACTCTTAAGGCATTCATAGTCTACTGGGGAAAAACGTGCACACAACTACGTACGGTTGATATATAGGAGAACCTGAAGATAATTAACAAAGGGAGGGCACTAGACTTAAGAGGGATTGGGAAGGGCTTCTTGTAGAAGGTGGGGATTTATCTGGGAGTTTGTGACGAGAGAAGTGAAAAAAGGTGGCTCAGTGGATAGAGCCCTCACAGCCTGGAGTCAGGAAGAGCTTTTTTCAAATCCTGCCTCAGACATGTGCTAGCTGTGTGACGCTGGGCAAGTGACTTAGAAAGAATTGCTCATCTATAAAATGGGAGTTATAATAGCACCTAACCTCCCAGGACTGTTGGGTGAATCAAATGAGATAAATGTATATAAAACACTTTATAAACCTTCAAGAGCTAGATATGAATATTAGCCATGATGATGACACTGACCAGCTAAAAGCATGGGCCCAATTTAATGAGAAAAGAATGGATTAGAGACAGGTGCTTGGCTAGAGATTTCATTGGCAAAGAGTTCTGCAGCTCAGAACTTTCTTTGCAACTTACAACCTTGGAGAATTGACTCAAACACTGAAAAGTGAAGCCCAGAATTGCAGAGGTGAGATCTACGTGATAAAGACTAAGACTTCTTGGTCAACTCTCTACCCACCCTACTATATAGAGCCTCCTCTAAGATGGAACTGAAGAAGGATAAATATAGGGGAGGTATGGTGAGACAACAATGAAAAGGATATGGGCATTTTAGTCAACAGCAAGATTGTGCAATCTCAGAGTTAAATGGGACCATCTAGTGAGATAGTATTTGAACAAAAATCTCCTCCATGACATGCCTGAGTCATCCCCCAGTCTTTGCTTAAAGACCTCCAATGAAAGGATAGCACAATCCAGTTTTGAACAGTTCTAATCATTACCATTTTTTTCTTTACATCAGCTTAAATTTTCCTATTTCCATCTTCCAGCCATTACTCCCACTTCTGCTCTCTGGAGCCAAATGGAATGACTCTTTTAAGCACTCAAACATGTCATCCACATCTCTTCTCCATTCAAAACATTGCCAGTTCTTTCAGCCAGTCCTCATGTGATGTGATCTTAAGACCCTCTTCTTCATCCTGGTGCCATCCTCTGGAAGCTTTCAGCTTACCTTACAAGGCCTTTCTGAACATCCAGTGTCCAGACTGAATACAGTACCAATCAGAGAACAGAACAATGGGACATCCCTAATCCTGAATACTGAGTCTTTCTTAATGCAAAGATTACATTATCTTTTTTGATGAACACAAAGTTCAAATCTGGTCTCAAACATTTAATAGTTGTGCTACCCCAGGAAAAGTCACTTGTCTGCCTCAGTTTCTCCAACTGTAAAATGGCATCTACTCAGGATTGTTGGAAGGATCAAAGCTGTAACGCATTTAGCACGGTGCCTGGTACACGCAGTAAGTGATCAACAAACATCCTCCCTCCCTCTTCTTTCCTTCCTTCCATGTGGTCCACGCTGGTAAGGGTGCTTGAGAGCAAGGACTGTTACATTTATTTTTCTTTGCATCAGCTGTACCTATCATATAGCAGGCACTTAATAAAATGCCTAATTGCTTTACCTGAGTCAACGATAACTGTTGAACTCCACAAGGTCAAGCAGAGGTTCTTGAGGCACTCCACTGGAGACTTCTTTGAAGTTGTCATTAGACTGTGCTTTACTTCCCTTTGGGTCTGACCATTCCAACAGCTCTGAATCTGCCTAACTGCATTGCCATCTGGGTTTCACTTCTCTTTTCCAGAATAGTATATGAGAGGTTTTGTCAAATACCTTGCTAAGATCTAGATGAACTAGACCCATAGGATTCCCAACCCTGTCAAAAAAAAAAAAAAAAGAATTGTACCTGGATCACCTGTTCTCGAAGCCACACGAATTCTCAGTATACACTATATTAACTGTTGTCAGGTATAGTCTAATCTAAATCTAATAACTTCAAAGTTCTGTTTCTTAATAAATGGGTGTACTACTATTCACAATTTGTGATGATTCTTTGTGTAGGATCCTTTGTATTTAATGGGAAGTTATAAGGAATCTGGATATACAGGCTTGGTGCAGCCCTTTCTCTTCAAAGGATGTTGACCAGGAAAACATCTTAACCTAAAATGCTTCATTTTCTAGAGGTTGTGAACAAAAGACCCCTCCCCCCTGACCCCAAAATAAAAGTCTGATCACAAATTAAAATGCATTTATTGTCTAAGAAGAGCTTGCAAGGGAGGGAAGAGCTTGCAAGGGACCAGAGAGGGAGAGAGTTCTCAGCTGTTCAAAGGGGGTATGAAAAAGAACGAGATATTGTTTTTTTTTTTTTAAGGTTTTCTGGTAGGGAGTGAGGATTAAAGGAGAAGACATCTGCAGATACAATGTCAGGAAGCAGGATGTTCAGAAAGTCCCATGCAAGGTCTCAAGTCCGCAGCTGCCTTTGAGGCAAAGGTTGCCTTTGAGCTGGTCAATGCTGGTTCTGTAGTTTCTGGCAGCCACAGGCATTGCCAAATTCAGCTACAATTCACTTGCAGAGGATCACTAGTATGCCAAGTGGCCTGTCCTTCACAAGTCCTTCTGATTGGCTAGCTGTTGTGTTATTCCAGTGTCTGCTCCCCTGGTAAACAAAGGAAGCTCTGACATCCCTACAGTTATTACAAAGCCCATGTTCACAATGTTTATTACTAATGTTTTTAATGAATTGTGGAATTTTGTTAGGACTCAAAGTCAAGGTCACTGGGCCTATAGTTAGTAGATTTCATTATCTTCCACTTTCTGAGAATGGGATCACCCACCTTTTTTCAATTCTATGGAAAATGGACATTGTTCTCATCCACAAGGTTACTGATAGTGGCTCAGTAATTTTATATGGAAGTTCTTTCAGTGCCCAAACATGTCATTCACAGGATCTTAGTGTTAGAACTCAGAAGACGGGGAGGCTAGGTGGTGCAGTGAGTAGAGTGCCGACATTAGAGTCAGGAGGACCTGAGTTTGGATCTGGCCTCAGATACTTAACAGGAAAAAAAAAAAAACCACAACCTAGCTGTGTGACCTTGGGCAAGTTACTTAACCCCAACTGCCCTCCAAAAAGAAAAAAGAAAAAAAAAACTCAGAAGTCGTCTAATCCAACCTCTTATATTACAGATGAGGAAACTGAGGTGCAAGGTTAAGTGACTTGCCCAAGGTCACAAAGGTAGTAAGCATAAGATGTGAGATTTGAAACCAGGTCCTTTGACTCCAGGGTTCACCATACCATGTTTTCTCTAACCAGTTGCACCTTCTCTCATTGGATAGTTATCATTACCCTATCTACCCTGAAAAGCAGTCCTAAAACTTCTTTGATCCTCTTTTCTCTAGATTTGACAAAAAAACAAAACAAACTGAAAGCCCCCCAACATTTTTGCTGTTCTGAGTTTTTTCTAGAAAGTCTTTGCTTATCCTGATTAATGTTACAAGGATTTTGACATGCCTTTATATTCACCCTCTCCTATGTGCCCTTCCCTCCATAGTTAGCACATATCTGAGTCAGGAAGATCTGGGTTCTAATTCTGCCTCAGACACATTGCCCACGGTGCCCTTTCTTTTCATCAGCCACTGTCTCATTTTGAACATGACCCACTTTGCAGTTTGAAGTGCTATCAATGTATGAATTCCTACCTGTAAATGGGAGGGTAAGTGATAGACTAAGCTTTTATTATTGTTACTGTTGATATTGAGAATGTAACCAGGGTCAAGCCTAGATTTGCATAATAAAGTTCTTTTCACAGGTCAAAAAAATGAGAAGGGATACATTCTTCTTCCTTTCAGGGAAGAGATACATGGTCCTAGATCCATTTTGGGAAGAAATCCAGAGAAAGAAAATAGGTTCTGGAAGACAGACATGTAGGGAAAAGCTGGTTTGCTAAAAATTTCTCTGATTTCCAGCTTATTTCCCGAGAGACTTCAGGAAATTTCCCTTTGGTTATTATTGGGGATTTTCTCTCATTTGAACTAAGATATCTCATTCCCAGTGGGAGAACTCATTCACTCTGTGAATTGTTGTCTGTTATATTCTAATCTAATTCTAATAACTTCTAATTGTTGTTTGCTATCTGCTTGGATAAATAGGTTTGCTAACTATTCACAATTTGTGATGGTCTTTCATGGAGCAAGCATTTTATGGGAAGATGTAAGGCTCGGGGCATCCATTCTTCTTTAAAGGATATTGACCAGAAAAGTACCTTAAAGTTGAAGACAAAAATCATTGACTGTAGACTAAGCAATGTGTGTGTGTGTGAGGGGGGGGGGGGGTGGGGGGAGGAGGAGAGGGAGATTCCTCTAAGGAGAGCAGAATTAGCTAACCCCATGGCACCTCCTACTCCTAACCAGGCAAGAATCAAAGTCTCTCTTGGAGAAAGATGAGCAAGATTCCAGAGATATCTAACAAAGTCTTCTCATGGATCACATTTGGACAAACCTTTGTGGACACATACATAACCTACATGGGCAACACACACAATACTGCATGGTTATTACTTGTTTTCTACTGTAAACTGCATGTAACAACACCCTTCGGGGAAATTTTCTCCCAAATATACATTTTTACATTAAATATTATTATAATTTTTTGTTTATATATTATTTCCTTTGAAACACAGGCTCATAAATTTGCATGTCAAAAGTGAAACAGATCCCTCCCCCCCTCCTTCTCTTGTAACTTCTTTGAAACATTTTGTTCTCTGTTCCACCCCTCCAACTCTAAGGTAACAGTGGCTCCTCCCATTCTTACTAGTAGACTGCCCATTTTGAGATAACCAACATCGCTTAATGCCACTACCATACGTATAGTCATCTTTAGGTTATGACAACCAGTTGATCATAGGCTTCCTCCAAATAGGTACCTATACCTGAGGCTGATCACGAGGACATAACAGACTGTCTACAAGCTAGACTCATGTGCTCTGGTCAATTAACACTCAAAGAAGATTGCAGACAAGCTAAGGACCTTGTAAATTTTGAACAATTAAAAAGCAAGCGGCCTCAAAGATAAGGGAATTTTCACTGTATGTTGTTGTCTGAAATTACATCACTCCTGAAGACCTGCTGCCATCTCCCCACAGACACAGGACTCATGTCGGCCTGGAAAAGGCTGGCTCAGGACCAGAAAAATACTTACAGGCCTGGACAAGTGTGCCCTTCACCTGAAAGTAACTGAAGAACCCAACAGTAGCATTTCTACTCTGAGCACCATGATCCGACCCACTGTATAGCCCATTAAATTGCACTGGAATATATGTAGGTTGTGAGTTGGATTTTGCTGTTAACTTTAAGTATCTCAGGGACAATGATGGCATCACTGTTTTCCTAGAAGGGATCAGCTATTTACTGTTGGGGAATGGGTGAGGTTCTCCAGCCCTAGGTATTAGCCCCAAGAACCCAGTATATACATATACACTAGGCTGGCAGAGTGACTAGATCAAGTAACTTAATCTCAATGCCCCAAGCAACTTTCCACGACCATAAGATGAGACTTAGCTGCAGACCTCTATAGAGAGAAGGGGGTTTCCTCACCAAGGAGTTACCTATACCAATGACATCGTAAGTCTGGTCAAAAAGAAAAAAAATAAGAGAGAATATTTATTGGTTGCTGGATTCCCTGTGCATCTACACTGCTGTCTAGACAAGCTCCTGCCCCTTTTCTACATCATCAGAATGGTTTCTGAGTTTCTTACCCCTGCTGGGCTGGCTTCCCCTGCAGAATTGTAGGCTACGGGTTCCTACTTTGTTTCTCTCAGAATCCTTTTAAGTTAACCTTTCAAAAGTCTAGCCCGCATGTCTGACTATGCCTGACTTCCCTGATTTGACCCATCACAAAGTCTAAGACGGAATGGTCAGTTTCTTAACGTTCTAGTCTAGCTTCTATTCCTCAAAGTTAACAGTCCATACAAACCATTCTTTGTGCCTGTAATATACTCACTCCCTTCTCAACACCTCTAGGAATCTTTTTTTCTTTCAAGGTTCATGTCGGGTATGGGCTTCTAGGTGAAGCCTTTCCTTATCCCCTGAGTAATCAGTGCTCTCTCTTTCTTTCTTCCTCCCATTCTGACTCTCACTTAACTATCTTGTATTTACTTTTCTATTTACCTGCTGTATATTCCAGTATATTATAAGCTCTTTTGCTCCTAGCACAAAGATGGAGCTTAATAAAGGTTTAACTGAACTTGGCGCCTTATTGCACTTGGAAATGTATACTGCTGGAAAAGCAAGCAAGCATCTATCTGTCTCTACGCGCAGGAACTATGTTTGCAAGGCCCCACCTTTGCTTTTCTGTTTCTAGGAAATTTTTCAAGTTCTATCAAAATACAAATGTGTAGCAGGAATTTATAATTAGCAATTTATAACTATTTTATATTATACATAAATAATAAAGTTATATTATTTATGATAATATTATATAATTTATTATTAGACAATGGCATCTTTTCCTTGGTATTCATTTGAAAAAAGCAACCGTAAATCATGTGCTAATAATGAAAGACGCAGGGTGACTGTGAGCTCCAAATGGAAGCTCCCATTCCCCTGCATGTTCAGTGTCCTTTCTCTTGGCACCTACCTTGTAACTTTTCAGCACTCAAGGATTCTGCTGCACAGCATTAGTAATCGGCTGTGATCCCACGGGAGGGGCTTAACTATGTCACCTGTGATTTTTACCTTAAGATCACAGAGCAGATAGAAGCAATAAACATTTGGGGAAGCTGATAATAAGGACAGCACAGCACCCCTAAGCCCAGGGTCCTGAGGACAGAGGTGTAGGAACTGATGGAGAGAACAGGGACAGTGAGGGTGAAGAATGACTACTCTGTCAGTTTCTTGTCTCAGGAAAGAGGGGATGCCCCAGAGACAGGAGAAACCCGGCAGGAGGTAAAGAATGTTGAAACACGAATGGAACAACAAATTTCCTGTTAGTTCTGTGTAGTCTATTACTTTGGCTTATTGCATTTAGAAATAAAAAGGACCTCAGTAATTACCTAGTTTAGACAAGGAAACTGCAGCAGGGACATACAAAGGAATAAATGCTGAAATTGGAGGCCAAAGCCTTGGGTGTGGCCTCCACCCTATGACTCTCCCGCTAAGGGGCAGTCAGGTTCACGGATACAGCCTAGGAGTGATCCCAGGAGGCCCAAAGGGGCCAGCGACTTGCCTGGTAAACTTCAGATCAAGGACGTGAACTCAGGTCTTCTGATTCCTTGAAAAGTGAGTTTTTTTTGTTTGATTACTCATTCCAGAAAGGAACTCAAAAGTACATTAGTGATGATGAGCTGAGGTCCATGGGAGGGATAGGAACCAGTCTTTCATGATTTCAGCACACAGTGTCAGGAGACCTGAGTTTTAGTTTCTGCTTTATGACCTCAGTTAAGTCACTTCAACCCTCCAAGCCTCGGTTTCTGCATCTGCAAAAAAAGGATGAAACCTAATGCTCCCTGAGGTTCTATTTAGCCCAGAAGGCATAAGTCTGCACTCAGCATGAAAATAAATCTCTTCAATGACCACTGTACACAGTAAATCACCTTGGACAATCAGGAAGGTGACTTTTTCTGAAACTACCTTACCACCAAGTGGAGATTACCAAAGCTAACTGAAGGTCATGTGTGCCTCAGGCGAAAAACACTAGTAGTAGCTGAGGAAAATACCTTTATTTTGCTTTCCTCACAACAATGATATATGCACAGCCCAGGTAATCAAGAATGGAACCGGTTCACTTGGAACTTAATAGAGTATCTGAATAATGTTCCAATATCAGTAGTACTGATAAAGATCAGAACACTGAGAAGAGAACAGGCATCGTCTCTTAGGATCCACGTATCACCTCGGCACATTTTCTATAACTTCAGAAAATAATTCACTGACTCATAAAGAACATACTGACATGTAGTTCAGCCCCTAGCCTGGAGTCTACTGTAGGCCATCATCAGAGCTGCAGGCCCCTCTTGGAGTGGCTCCTGGTAGCATCCCCTGGAAGACTGCTTGTGGTGTCTCCTTCAGTCTCTGTAGTCACCACAAGGCTCTTCTGTCCTCATGTTCTTAGGTTCTTCCAGTCTACATCATGTCCAGCTATAAAACAAGAAAGCATTTGGAAATGAGCCAAGCCACCATCCCCAGTGCTGCTTCTGTGAACGAGGGAGGCACTGGAAAGCGAAAGGGATGCCAGAGAGGAACAGCTTCATGAAAATGGTCACACAAATCTACACACAGGCTGCTGAAAATCTTAAATAATTTCACATCTGTGTGAGACATTTGTGTTGGAACTGCTTCATTAGAGAACATAGAGAGAAGAGAGCTTCTCATGATAAAAACTGGAATCACAATAAGCAGACTTCAGCAGGTGGCTGCTGCTACAGGTCTAGAGGAGGGAGGTTTTCAGATGGGAAGGCTACAGACACAACCATCATCACTTTAGTGTTTTCAGTCATCAACAATGGAGGGTAATCAAGTCCGGAAATCCTCAAACTCCTATAAGCCTTGTTTGTTTGTACCGGGTTGATTGAGAACAGTTAAAAATTAGGCTTTTAAAAATGGTTTTTATTTGTAAACCCACACAAATCACTATGTGTATATCTCATTTTTGGTTAAGTGTAATTTCAGTAAATGATCCCATTTTGTTATCAAAGGAATAGTCTCCCTGGCTCTCTTTTAGCTCTTCGAATGGGAGGGATTAATTTTTGTAAACAACACAACTGAAACCACAGAACCCAGCACTTTCCTTTATGAAATTACCTATCTGATTAAATTTATAATAGACCTGAGTAAATCATGTAGGGGGACGCTATTGTGTAGGAAATTCAAATGTAAAGAAAAATAAGGCTGACAAGCTGCTTCCCTGGAGGTCTTCACAGCTGAGGCAACTGTAGTCATCCAAGTGCCCAGTCCATGTTTCCAATACTTACTAAGTCATCCACATCTCCTCCTTCCTCTGCTACATCCATGACTTCAGCTGCTTTTTCCTTTGGGGCCAGAAACTGTGGATATAAAGTCAATCAAATTACTGAAGTGCTTCTCTCTCTCTCTCTTTCTCTCTGGCTGTACAGGAGAGTTCTGCTTCTTTTCATATATTCAAAAATACCTGTTTTAATAACATTTCCTTTTAAAGGCTCCAGAAGAGGTATCTTGACCTATGTAATCCCCATGTAACTGAGGATTCCAAAAAAAGGTTATTGGATTCAATAGCATGCATTAAGGTAGAGGAGTCTCCGGGGGGAAAAGACTCAAAAGTCAGTCAACAACATATATTGAGGACCCATAGGTTCAGAGAACCCTTACCTAGACACTGTATAAACATGTATACTCCTTGCCTTTGAAGGTCTTCTAAGTCTCTCTTTCTCCTCTGACACCGCCATTCCCTTGACCTCACACCTGGACTATTACAATAGCCTACTGGTGGGTCAGCCTGCCTCAAGTCTCTCCCCACTCCAATCTGTCCTCCACTAAGCACCAGTCTGATTGTGTAGCCCCTCATTCACTCTTCCTATTATCTTCAGGATCAAATATAAAATCTTGTATTTGAAAGTCCCCTCCCACCTTTCCCATTTCCTTACATCTAATCCCCCTCCACTTTGGGATGCAGGGCCATGGTCCTCCTTGTCATTCTCTGTATAAGACATCCATCTGCTGACTTCCCATGCCTAGGATGCTCTCCATCCTCATGCTCTTCCTCCTCACTTCCATCAAGTGTCAGCTAAGCCCCATCTTCTGCTTTGCCAGCCCTCCTCAATCTGAGTGCCTTTTCCCTCTACTGATAATCTCTAGTTTTCCCATAAATAGCTTGTTTGTACAGAGATGACTTCACATTGTCTTCCTCATTGGAACATGAGATCCTTGAGAACAGTGATTGCTTTTCGCCTCTTTTTGTATTCCCAATGGCTGGCAAATAGCAGCACTAAATAAATGCCTGTGGACTTGACTTATTTATGAATAAATATACAAAGAGTGGGTGATCAGAGACTTACAGAATAATATATACATAATGGTCTATGTGCCTTAGAAGTATGTGGAGTTGTCTGGATTTTCTAAAAGTGAATGGAACAGGGCTACTCCTTTGACTTTGGGGATGGTAAATGTGATCTGACATCCAATTCTCTCTCTTCCCCAGGTAATTCTTTTCACTGGTTTATTTCACTTTCTACTTGCACAAACTAGGGACACTACTCATGACATCAACTCCATAAGATTCTGAAGAATGAGAAAAAAGCCAAAAACTTTATCTGAGCTCTTCTGGAAAAAGTACTGTTTTTGAAGTCAGAGGAACCCAAGTTCAAATTCTGCCTCTGATACTTACCACCTCTGTAACCTTGGACAAGTCACAACCTCCTTGGGATTAAGCTGTCTTATCTGTAAAATTAAGGGACTGTACTAGATGACCTTTCCAGGCCCTCCTAGTTTTAAATCTATGATTCTATGGTCCTTCCAAAGGTATGAAAAATAAGAATAAGTTATCATGGAAAACAGTAATTTCCTTGTCTGGAGGTTTTCAGTTCTGGGTGTGCTGGGAAAGTAGCTGCAACCTCTAGGGTGGACAAGATTGAACAAGGGTTCTTAACTTGGGTGTTCGTGAACTCGGTTTCTAAAAACATTGTGATAATTATTATTCTGAGAAGGGATCCACAGACATTACCAGATTTCCCCCTGGGACCCCAACAAGGCCAGACAGACAAACCCACATATAATCAGAAGCTCTGAGGCAGAGCAGGGCACAGGGCTGAAACTCAGAGAGCTACAAAGGGAAGGAACTGGTCAGGGCCATGGTAGTGACTAGACCTATTATGCCAGAATCCTACAAGATGATCTAGTAGCACAGTGATTAGTCAATTCTAAATAATTTAAGAGGGTGGAAAAGTACTGGTATCCTCAGCAGTTGCTTTTTTTTCCCAATACGAAATGAGAGGGGCAAAGGGAGAAAGCCCCACTCTCCTTATGACTTATTCTCTCAATGACGATGTACACAGAAAATGAATTTAGTGAGACTCCCTCCCCTATCCAGCAATGTTCTCATACAGTTGCCTCCACACAAAATGGAGAGGGAAAAAAAAAACATTTCACATCAGTCCTAGCTTTCTTGTTCAGCTGCAGATATCTATCTCTTTCCATCTTTCAAAAGGCTTCTGTGCTTTCTACAAGATGCCTTCTAGCATCAAAATGTGGTACCAACTGCTCAGGTGGTTCTTGTCTTTCTATAAGACAGTGGGGCTCCCAATCTTGTTTTGCTTTGACACTTAAACTAGATACAGCTAAGGCTTTGCAACCCTAAGGTGTAAAAAAATAAACCCAAAGTAAGGAGCAAATATCTGGAGTATTTTGTCACTGGCAAAACAAAATGCAAAAACGAGCCTTTATGCTATTCTGTGCTCCAGCATCTCCCAAGCTTCTTGACGGCTCTATTCTCTCGTACTTCCTCCATCTCCCACCCTACTCCCCCTTCTGTCCCCTTTGCTTTCTGGGAGGTCAGACAGTGAAGACAGCAGCATGGCACCCAAGGAGTTGGTGATTATCGGAGGTGCTGTCAGGACGCTGTTGCTGGGGGAAATGGGAGAAGGAATTATAAGCTCTGTCAATGTTGCCATTGTGCTCATAGGAGATAATGGTCCCAAAGGGAGTCTTTCTGCCTGCTACTGACTCCCCTCTGAAGCTACTGACACTAATTTGGGTCTTGACCTGAGACTGGGAATGGTGGTACTGGGGGAGGAAATAATGGCTAGGTATTATATTCTTAATCCCATTTAAAGTTGTAATTAGACTTTCCCAAAAGTCCCAACCAGGTGAATGAAAAAAGAGGGCCAAACATTCATTTGCATATAGTTTATGTATCTGTGTGATCTGCTCTGTAACTTCCAAATTAGCATTTTTATTTACTCTCTTTAAGGCCACATTTTTTTTTCAGTTCTTTCTCTCCCACTCACTACCATTAACTTACATCAGAAATGCTCAGCTAAAAGGGAAAAGAGACACAACACAGCCAGGGAGAAAACAGCCACTACCAAAAACCTCTGCTGGCCATAAATGTATGATCTACACACCAGTTCAGTTCAGACATTTGGCTTCAGAATTATTATCTTCCTAACCTACATGGGTAGGTTTTGTGTCTAATAGTTCTCTTGTAACGTCCTTATCACATAGGTGCTAGGCATACAGTAAAGGCTTTAACAATACTTATTAATCCAAAAATTTTGTGGGTTTTATGATATTGCTAACCTTTTGCTGTTCCACTTTCCAGTCCCCTCTCAACTACCAACGCAAGCCTCACACTGAAATTAAAGAATGGACCTTAAGACAAGCTTGCTTGTTCAGGATGACCATTGAATATAAAATTAAATATGAGTAATGTATCTTGGAGCCTGGGCTAATTTTCCAGGGAGAAACACAGCAGCAAACAGAAAGTTTCATTTCCATCAAGCACTGAACATCTGCAATTGATTTTCCTGACAAGATCCACTTTGCATTTCTGGGTAAGCAAATTATGTCTAAAAGCTAAGCTGCCATCCATTATCCTTCCCAAAGCCTCTGGCAAAGCTGATATCGTCAACATATCATTCCCCATCCTCCAAGCTCTTAACTGCAAGTAATTTTCAGTCGCGCAGTGATGGGGAGTATATAGTTCTAGCAGAGAATATAGTGATGGACCTGTTTTCTCAATACAAGGAACAGATAATCTGAACACAGTGCAATGGAGTAAAAGTCAACTCTTCTCTGCTCATTCTCTCTTGGCCATACACTTGGAAAAGTAAAGGATTTGCAGAGGACCTCCTCCTATTTTTAGAGCTCACCCCTCACTGGCTCCACTCCCTTTTCCTCAATTACTGTCTTGTTATGAAAAAAAGGATTCAGTTTTCTCCTCTGAAGATCTTTAAGAAAAGAGTAGACGTTATCTTTCAAACTTGGTTGGAATGCAATCTTATCCAAAGGTAGAGGAATGAGGCAGAAAATCTAAGACACCATCCAGTCCTAAGAGTGTCTAAAATTGGAAAACAGAGATGAGCTAACCTTGGTTTGCTCGTCAGACAGCTGCTATTGGAAGCACGAGTCTCCATTAGGAAGTTCTTATAGGGTAACATACAGATGTACAAAAGTGTTCTGAAGGACACGTGTGTGCACGCATTCTGCTTATGCTCAGCACTGGAGAGGGTTTTATTCATGTCCTCTGTAGGTCATCATCTCACCAGAAAGAGGGAGTGTGGTAGGGAAGCTAACAATTCATCTATGTCCTGAAGATCTCTGGGGGTCCTAGGAGCAGGACAAGGGCCTCCATAGAAGAGAATCTATAATGGCAGACAAGCACAGACAAGGTGTGTGGACTGCGTTGTTGCCCAGGCCAGACTCCACTTGCTCAGCGACACTGCATCTGAGGAGTGGGGTTGCCACATGGGCCACAGCTGCCAATGGCCAGGAGCCTGTTACCTGCTCAGACCTCCTTAATATCAAAGCTGCTGCCGCTACAGGGGCTTCGATGGATACAAGAGGAAAACAGGATAGAACTCACCGAGGCTTCTAGTACCCAAAAAACAAAAGCAGTAGCATCGTGAAGCTGCTAAATATTGCTAAGTATTTCTCTGGTCTGGGTTTTTTTTTTAATCACTGTAACTCTACAAAGAAGTGAACAAGGAGAGAACGTCCATCAGCTCCTCTCTGTTCTGAGCTACTTTCAAGCTGCTATTTTAGGGGCTAAAAGTGGCAGTGAATAGTGGGAGTCACAGTCTAGAGGTGGCTCTCTGGGTTTTGTGATCCTTTCCTTTCCCTCTGCTGCCCCAGATGGGGTTCTGCTATCTTTTTCCCTGCCTGATCTGTATGTCCCCATTCACTTCTCCCTAAGTTCCCCAGCTTTTAATTCTTTCTTGCAACTGAATTCTGCTTATTTATTTCCCATTCAAAAGATAACAAGGCTTAGTGCTGGAAGACAGATGAGAGATTACCTAGCCCAACACTCTCATTTTACAGGTGAGAAAACTGGGGCTCAGAGAGGCCAAACAGTTTATAAATGTGCACGGGCACTCACTGCTAGAAGAGAGCAGAAGACTCAGGAAAAGCTAAATGCATAAATAAGGATTTTATGACACCTTCAGCAAGTCATTCCATGGCCATACACAGGCCACATGTGACTCCCCCGTGGCCTCTGCAGCGCCTCCTCCTCTGATGCAGGCCCTCATCACCTCATACCTGGATGACTGCAGAAGAGCTGGGGAGTCTGCCCACTCCAGCCCATCCTCCACTGAGCCCCCAAAGTGATTCTCCTAAAGCCAGGTGTGATCATGTCTGTCCTGCCCACCCCAGGCCCCCTCAATAAACTCCAGTGGCTCCACATGGCCCCCAGGATAAAATACAGAATCCAGTTTGGCATTCAAAGCCCTTCACAAGCTAGCCCCCTGTAATGGTAATGGAATTTAAAGATCCCCTTGTATTGGCTTGGTTTTGGGGTTGTGTTAAAACCCAGAGACTGTGAATCCCACTTGTGGGATAGACTTGTTGTCAAGAGAGAAGACTGAACTGGGAGGAGCTGGTGCAGTGGATTTAGAGACAGGCCCAAGCAGAGGAGGCCAAAAGAACTTTTGGGGAGCAGTATCGGGGAGGCAGAGAGAGAGAGAAGAGAATTGCCAGGGGCCAGAGTTGCTGAGAGAGAGACTGATGAGGGCCAGCTGGAGCTGCTCAGGACTTCTGAGAGCTGCCAACCAGAGCTGCTGAGAACTGAGGAGGCATGGCTGTGATGCTGGTATTTTGTCTGTTTTGATGTAGTTTTGCCAGATTTGTCTGCTGGTGAAGGACAACAGTGAAGCTGTTGTTGCAGAGGTACTGGTACCTTGCTGTTGTTTCAGAAGCCCTGCAGAAGGATTTTCCTGTTGTATGTGTACAGAAATCCTGAAAGAGGGTCTTGCTTGTGTTTTCAGAGGTTCTGCAGGCAGAAAGTGAACTGACAAGGACACTGGCGATGCCTCTAGTGGCTTTGATAAGCTTTAACTCCCCAGGAACAAACAGTGCTGAGAAATTGCCTCGGGTCAAGGTGAAGAAAAGCCCTCTCCTGGGTATTAAATGTTGTGATGATATCTTTGTAGCTTAGGGGTACTTTTAGGTATTTAGGGCCTTTCAGGCTTTCCACCTCCCCTTTAGAGAAGGTGCTTGGCGTTAAGGGATGACAACTGTAATTCAGTTGTGATCCAGTGGGAAACTTTTGACTTTTTTTGTGCTCTGTGACTGACCAAATGAATGTACTTTGTTTATGATTGGAAACATCTCCATTTGAGAAGAGAGACTTTGTGACTGATTAAATGAATGTACTTCCCAGGGGTGGAGTAGTATTTGGATTGAATTGAGGACTTACTAAATTATTGAATTACAAAAAAAAAAATTATTAAATTACACACAGTGAATGCTGTATTTTTTTTTCTCTTTTCTGTAAATGTTTTGTCTTAATTTGTCACTGAATAAAATTGAGAGTTACTATGCTAATATTCCAAACCTTGAAAGTGGCCTTTGCTTGGCATTACATTACCCCTGTAAGGGTTATGGGATTTAAAGATCTCCCATGCCCCATGGACGTGC
>NW_027187376.1:3040478-3170780 GCF_028583685.1 Petaurus breviceps papuanus
TGGGACTCAGTCTTTTGGTATCTTAATAAATTTTCTAGTTTATTTCCCCAAATGGCAAACCTGACATATTTTGTGATGGATAATTATATCAGCATATTTGTAATCTCTATAGGCATTGTGAATATGGCATTGCTGATACAACCCCCTAACCTTTCCAGTCTTCTCATACCTTACTACTGAACACAGTTTCTCTAGCTATCTCCCATGCCTAGAATGCTTTCCCTCTTCCATTCCCACTAATGACCTCTTTGGCTTCCTTTAAATCCCAACCAAAACCCCACCTTCTACAGGAAGCCTTTCTTCCCCAACCTCTCTTAATTCCAGTGCTTCTTCTCTGCTAATTAATATTTATTCTGTATACAGCTTGCTTTGCATACATTTGTTTGCATGCTCTCTCCCCCATTAGACTGTGAGCTCCTCTAGGTCAGGGCCTGCCTCTTGTCTTTTTCACTAGTGATCATGTTCTCTTTCTCAGCCTCAGAGCCTCCCTAGTTCATGAAGCCTAGGCCAGCTGCACATCTCATTATCTTTCCTCACCAAAACCAGCCTTGTCCTAACTTCCCTAATCTCTGCCCAGGGTACCTTCCTAGGACTCCTCCTAGTCACCCAGATTTGTAACCTTCGAATTATCCTCCTCTCTTTCTTCAGGCAGCTAGGTGGCACAGTGGGTAAGAGAACTAGACCTGGAGTCAGGAAGGCCTGAGTTCAAATTCTGCCTCAGGCACTTACACTTACTAGCTATGTGACACTAGGCAAGTCACTGAACCTTTCTCACATGTAAAATGGGGATAAGTAACTGTACCTACTTCACAGATTATTGTGAGGATAAAATGAGGTAACACATCCGGAGCCGAAGTTACATAAATGCTAGCTATTCTCACTACTCTCATCTCCACAATCTGCCCTGCCCCCACCCCATCCAATCAGGTGTCAAATCTTATTGACAACAAGCATATGTCTCATCTGTCCCCTTCTCTCCAGTCACACAAAGATCACCTTAAGTCAGGCTCTCATCACTTCTCATCATTCAAATGAAACTGCTCCTTCCAAAATCACCAAAGACCTCTTGATTGTCAAATCCATCCTTCTGAACCTTGGCACCCTTTGACACTGTCAATCAATCCCTTCTCCAGGACGCCACTCTTAGCTGTCTGACTGCTCCTTAGTGTCTCCCTTACTTGATCTTGCACTAACCATGGATGTCAGGAACCTTGGGGAGCATCCCATGGTCCTCTTCTCTTCTGCTTCTATGGTAACTTGCTCAGTGATCTCATAAGCACCCAGAGATTCAATTACTGTCATCTCTACACAAATGACTCTAAGATCCAGCCCCAGCCCGTGCCTCTTTCCAAAAAATGAACTCATGCTTCCCCAAACTTTTATCTATTTCAAACTTCCCTTTCATTGCTAAGGGTCCTACGGTCCTCCCAGTTACTCAGGCTTGCAGCTAACACTGCCCCCTGGCCCCACCCCCATCTGACCATGGCCAAGTCCTGTCAATTCTACCATCTCCACTATCTGATGGGTCTGCTCCCTTTCTCTCCTCTGATGGTAGGGAGGGAAGAAAGCATTTTTCAATGACCCTGTGAGGCAGGTGCTATCATTTTTGTTATCCCCATTTTTACAGGTGAAGAAACAAAGGCAGGTCAAGGTTACATGACTAACTCAAAGCTACACAGCTAGCTCTTCCTGACCCCAGGCCTAGTGCTCTATCCTCACACTGGTGCTGGTCCTGGCCCCTATCATCTCCTGCCTGGACTACTGCAAGGGCCTTCTGCTTGTTATCCCTGCCTCCAGTCCATACTCCACACAGCTATCAAGGCTGACCACGTAACTGACTGCCTCTCTCCTTGCCCCCAGTCTCTCTTCTCTCCAACCCATCCTCCACACACCTTGCAAGCTGATATTCCTAAAGCAAAGATCTGACCAAGCTTATTCCCCTGAACAAGAAGCTTCCGGGCCCATTGTCTTGAGGACAAACTACAAATGCCTGTTTGACATTTAAAGCCCTTCACAATGTGGCTCTAATGCATCTTTCCCGATTGTTTTCACATCACTCAACTTATTCAGTATGGCCAAACTGGCTTGCTTTTTGTTCCCCATATGGGACCACTTCTTTTCTCTCTCTCTTCTGCTGGTTGGACAGCTCCCAAGGATTCGATTATCTTTACTCAGAAAACTTCTAAGTGTATATAGCCATACCTCATGTCTCTTTTGTGTGCCTGTCCATACCAGCCACCATGTACTATCTAGATACTCTGGATATCCCATTACCATCTCAAATGCAGGCTATTCAAAGCAGTATTCTTCATCTTGTGCCCTACACTTGAATTTGTTCAAAGTGCTCCTCCTTCCATTAACGGAACATCCCATTCACTCAAAGTTGTAAAGACAGAGTCATCCTTGAGCTGTGCCCTGCCCTCACCTTCCACATTCAGTTTCAGAGTCTCATGAATCTGCTTTTACAATACCTCCCAAATAGCCACTACCTGTTGCTACTAGTGCAATGACCTTCTAACTCTCCTTTTTGCTTACAGACTCTCTCCTTCCCAATCCATGCCTCCAAAAAGTGTCTAAGTGGATATCACAACTACTGACCACACAGTCATACAGGTAAGTAGTCTCTATAAAAATCTGTGGAGTTGTCCTGTGCACACAAAATCCACATGAGAATCATCTATGGACACATCACAGGCATCCTCAGTGAAGACAGTAACAGTAACAAGTAGGTTTTTGCAAGTGATTTTATCACAAGCTACATCCTTACTATATCACAAGTGGCTGTAAGATGTAAAGAATAAAAGACCTCACTGTGCTTACTGCTTCTTGATTACGAAAAAAAACCACCACTTTCAAGGTTCTCTTCCAAGACATTCTAACAGAAAAAACCTTGCATCTGATGGAGGAGACTTATGTTGAGAGTTCAGTCTATGGTGAACACTTCCAGATGTTACTGTTTGTGAATGACATTTTACTGGTTACAGGAACACCCGACCCACCTATCCCCAAAACAGTGTAAGCCTCTTAGAAGAGAGCAGTAACTTCATTTGCTGACTTCTCTTCCTCTATTAGAAGGTAAGCTTTTTGAGCGCAGGGACTGTCTTTCTTTCTGCTTGATTTGAATTCCTAGCACTTAATACAATGCCTGGTTATAGGAAGATAAGTAGAAAGAATTAGGGATATTTAATGGCTAGCATTTATATAGCACTTTAAGGACTACACAATGCTTTGCATATGTTATTATGTTTGAGCCTTATAGCAACTCTGTAAGGTAGGCTTTTTTAATTATTATCCCCATTTTACAGATGAGGAAAGTAAGGCTGAGAGAGTGCAATGAAATGCCAAGGAAAGGCAACTTCCGTTCAGAATACCAGCATAGGTGCTCTCCATTTTATTCAGTGACCAACCAAGAACAGAGAAGATCAAAATATGACATCATTCAAAATACTGCATTTACTAAGTGTGATTAAATAATCTCCAAGTACTACCCCACCCCAGGACCTTCCATTCATTCAATCAATTACAAAGTCCCTGTTCTAAATACTACTCCACCCCTAGGCTGTACCTTCATTTAGTCCACCACAAAGCCCCTCTTCTCAAATGGAGATTAGTTTCCAATCTAAGTAAAGTACATTCATTTGTTCAACCATAGAACACAAAAAGGTCAAAAGTTCCCCACCCCTGGATCACAATTCAATCTACCCCAGAGTTACAATCAAGTTTAAGCACAGCACTTAATACCCAAATGGAGGTCTTTTCTTCATCTTGACAGAGGCAAGTTCTCAGCAATCTTAGTTCCTGGGGAGACAAGGCTTAGCAAGGCCACAAGATACATTGCCAGTCTCTTCATTAATTCATCCTCTGTCTGTAGAACAGTCCTAGAACCCCTGAAAACATTAGCAAAACCCTCTCCCAGGATTTCTGTAAACATACAACAAGAAAATCCTTCTTCAGGGCTTCTGAACCAACAGAAAGGTTCCCAGACCCCTGCAACAACAGCACTGCCCTTCACCAGTGGACAGTATTCACTCTCTGTCTGCAGGGCAGTCTCAGGGCTTCTGAACCAACAGAAAGGTTCCCAGACCCCTGCAACAACAGCACTGCCCTTCACCAGTGGACAGTATTCGCTCTCTGTCTGCAGGACAGTCTCAGGGCTTCTGAACCAACAGAAAGGTTCCCAGACCCCTGCAACAACAGCACTGTCCTTCACCAGTGGACAGTATTCACTCTCTGTCTGCAGGACAGTCTCAGGAGCTCTTAGCCAACAGCCAGGTTCCAGGACTTCTTCAACAGGACTGTCTTTCACCAGTGGACAAATCTGGCAAAACAACATCAAAACAGACAGACAAAGTACCAGCAAAACAGCCATGTCTCCTCAGTCCTTGGCAGCTCAGGGGGCAGGTCTCAAAAGTCCAGGGCAATTCAAAGTGGCCCCCAGCAATTCTCTCAGTCTCTCTCTGCCTTCACGAGGGTGCTGCTTCAAAAAAGTTCTTCTGCCTCTCTCTTGTCTCTCCAAATCTACGTCACCAGCTCCTCCCAGTTCAGGACTCTCTTTTCACATCAACAAGTCCATCCCACAGGTGGGATTAACAAGCTCTGGGTTTTAACACAATCAGTTTGAAAACCAAGCCAATACAGGGGAATCTTTAAATGCCATTACTATCACAGAGAGGTGCCCAGGTTCAGAGAGTAAGTGCTTGAGGCAGGATTTGAACTCAGGTTTTCCTGACTTTCAGACCACAGCTATATTTCCTGCCCTCCTAGTTGCCATATTTAGCTTTTACAAGGTCAGATTCAGAGGAGATATGACAGCTGTCATAAAGCAACAACATGGCTACCTTGTGGAAGGATTAATTTTATTCTTTTGGGTACCTGGGGGCAAAACTAGAAGAAAGGGATGGAACCTACAAAGAATCAGGCTAAAATTCGATATAAAAGGAGATGGAGTCAATATGGTGGATCAGAGGCAGCAGCCTAGCTAAACTCTTCCAACATGCCCTTCTAATAAACTTTAAAATAATGCCTCAAATAAAATTCTGGAGTGACAGAGTCAACAAAAAGTCAGTGTGCAACATTTTTCCGGCCTAAGACACCACAGGACATAGAGAGGCACATTCTGTGACTGTGTGTGTGTGTGTGTGTGTGTGTGTGTGTGTGTATACGCCAGAATGCACATGGCAGTAACATCAGACAGTGGCAACAGCAGCTTCAACTCAGCCCACAAATAGTAAGGGATCAGACAATTTGTCGGAAAGAGATTACAGGGCTCTGTTGGTGGCACTGGGTACAGGACCCTGTTGCACTGCCCATACACACATTCAGGTCATAGTTCCAGGGCTAAGGGGAGTGCTTGTGCTTGATCATAAGGGATCTGGGGTCCTGGATTCAGTTCAAAGGTGGAAAGAAGCACTAGTGTTTGTGGTTTCAGGGGAGGAGGGACCCAAATCACAGTTCCAGGGCAACAAAGGGCTAATACATATGGCTGCAGAAGAGAAAGGTTTCTTTCTGTGTGAATCCCAGAGCACAGGCTAGGAGAGCAGTGACCACAAGTCTTCCCACATCACACCACTTTAAACATACTGAAAACTTACAGACCCCCAAAACTAGTTCTGAAAAGATCAACAAGAAAAACCGGAAGCTTAGACAATTCCTCCCCCACATCCCACCCAGAAGCAGAGCTCGAATTTAACATAAAGTTAAAAGTCAAGAAACAGGCTGGAAAATGGGCAAACAAATGAAAAGAACATGACCCATAAAAAGCTACTATGTTGACAGGGAAGATCAAGATACAGGCTTAGAAGAGGACAACAAAGTGAAAATGGTTCCAAGCAAAGCATCCAAGACAAAGAGAGAACTGGACACAAGTCCAACAAGAATCCCCAGAAGTGCTTTAAAAGAATTTTAAAAATCAGATAAGGCAGAAGAAATAAGATAAATAAACTAATAAATAAATAACAATCAAATAAGGCAGAGGTAAAGGAAAAATTGGGAAAATAAATGAGAGCCATGCAAGAAAATTATGAAAACAGAAGTCAACTGCTTAGTAAAAGAAGCACAAAAATCCATGGAAGAAAAAAACACCATAAAAACAGAATTGGTCAAATAATAAAAAAAATTCACTGAAGAGAACCCCTTAAAAAGAAAATCAGCCAAATGGAAAAATTGGTGTAAAAACTTACTGAAGAAAAGAACTCCCTTAAAAGCTAAACTGGCCAAATGGAAAGAGATACAAAAGGTCAATGAAGAAAAGCAATCCTTAAAAAATAGAACGGGGCAAATTGAAGCTAATGACTCCACGAGACATGAAGAAATAATAAAACAAAGTCAAAAGAATGAAAAAAAAATTTTTTTTAATGTGAAATATCTCATTGGAAAAACTGACTTAGAAACTAGATCAAGGATAGATAATTTAAGAATTAACTGGTTGGTTGTTGTTCTTTGCTCTCAGAGAGGACCAAAATAACAGTTATGTTGGGTTCAAGAAACAGTAAGTCTGGCTGTGACTGATGAGACCAATGTGGGCTTGGAAAGCTTTACACAGGTTGGGCACAAATAGTTCATAAGAATATCTGTCGCCAACTGATAAATGATCAAAGGATATGAACAGGCAGTTTTCAGTGGGAGAAATTAAAGCTATCTATAGTCATGTGAAAAAACACTCTAAATTACTATTGATGGTAAATCTAAACCACTCAGAGGTACCACATCACATCTATCAGATTGGCTAACATGACAAAGCAGGAAAATTATAAATGCTGGAGAAGATATGGGAAAATTGGAAGACTGATTTATTGGTGGAGTTATGAAGTGATCCAACCATTCTGGAGAGTAATTTGAAACTATGCCCAAAGGGCTATAAAAATGTGCATACCCTTTGACTGAGTACTGTATCCCAAAGAGATCATAAAAATGGGAAAAGGATCCACATGTACAAAAATATTTATAGTAATTGTTTCTGTGGAGGCCAAGAATTGGAAATTGAGGGGATGTCTATCAATTGGGGAATGGCTGAACAAGTTGTGGTATATGGATGTAATGGAATACTCTTGTGCTATAAGAAATGATGAGCAGGGGAACTTCAGAAAAACCTGGAAACACTTATATGAATTGATGCTGAGTGAGGTGAGCAGAACCAGTAAAACACTGTACACAGTAACAGTCACACTATATGATGATTGACTTTGATAGACTCAGCTCTTATCAGCAATGCAAGGACCCAAAACAACTCCCAAAAGGCTCATGATGAAAAATTCCATCCACATCCAGAGAAAGAAATATGGAATCTGAATGAAGATTGAAGCATACTATTTGCTCTCTTTTTTCATTTTGTTTTGTTTTTTCTTTCTCATGGTTATTTCCATTTTTTATAATTCTTCTATACAACATGACTAATGTGAAAATATGCTTAATAAAAATGTATATGCAGAGCCTATATCAGATTGCACACCATCTTGGGGTGGGGAAAAGGGAGGGAGGCAGAGAAAATTTAAAACTTATGGAAGTGAATGCTGAAAACTAAAAATAAATAATTAAAAAATATATCTGAAAGGGGTATATGGTGTTTAAGGAAGAATAGTACCTCTGGTATGAGGACTGCTGAGTCCTTTTTCAGAGCTGCTTTCCATCTCTGGCACCCATCTGATTTGCCCAACTCTCACCTATGGCTCCAAGAAGTTGTGGCATGTGCAGTGGTCAAACCCTGGTAAACTGTTTTGGCAGATGGGCTAAACAAGGTTGAGGGTGACCAAGGTGTCTCAAACCCACTGGTAAATTATGGGGGTGTCTACTTCAAGTATGTGAAGACTTCCCCTGGCAGAATAGGCAAATTTCTTCCAACTGTCATGAAGTTGACAGAAGTAGGCACCACGAAGCACTGAGAGGTTGGTCAGACAACAAAGACGCCAAGGTCATCCACTGCATCCAGAGCCATTGTCGGTAATCCTGACTTTTGCTTTGCCACTGGACTATAATGACTCAGGAAGACAATGAGGCTGACAACTTAGTGCAACTCTACCTCACTTAAATCCAGTCTGTGCATGAGTCAAAAGATATTACCTATGTCGTTTTAATTTAAAAAAAAAATACCAATTTAAGAATTATTGGACTATCTGAAAACCATGATCAAAAAAAAAACAGCCTAGACATCATCTTTCAAGAAATTTATCAAAGAAAATTGCCCTGATATCCTAGAAACATAAGGCAAAATAGAAACTGAAAGGATCCACCAATTACTTCTTGAAAGAGATACCAAAATGAAAACTCCCAGGAATATCATAGCCAAATTTCAAAACTCCAAGGTCAAGGAGAAAAATATTGCAAGCAGCCAGAAAGAACCAATTCAAATATCGTGGACCCACAGTCAGAGTAAAAGAAGAGTGAGAATTTCCAACATTAAAAGAGCAGAAGGCTAAGAATGTAATACTCCAGGAGGCAAAGGAGATAGGATTACAAAAAACCTATCCAGTAAATCTGGTCTAATCTAATCTATTCTAGTCTAGTCATGTGTGGGTGTGTAACATATAGTGAAAGTATGAGTATAACCCTCTGGGGGGTTGTAATGGGAATGTAAATTTAAAGATCTTCCCTGCCCCTAGGCTAAAGTCCACCTGGAGCTTGGGGTAGGAGGCTTGTTTTTCAGTAGATACTTTTTGATTGGCCAGTGGGTCCAAAAGGTTGTTACATTCTCTGAGCCAGGAGAAGGCTATATAAGCCCTGATGTGTAGCTTTGTTTTGGGGCTCACTTTGAGAAGTGTTCAGTGATTTGATATGGATTCTAGGAAGCTGTTGTCCAGAGCGCGCCCCCCCCCCCCCTTTGAAAAACCTAGATGTTGAAACCCAGATGTTGATTTGGTATGGATGTAATGGTTGGACAGTTTGAAATCTGTCTACTTGATCTGTTTCTGTCTTGATAATTCTACCTGTATACTTTGAAGTTCAGGGTGCTGACCTTTTTCCCCTGAAAGAGGTAAACGATATATGTTTGACTGATTAAAGTAATAAGCTTGTTAACCCATTTTGAGTTGCTTTCCTTTATCAAAGCAGATCCAAGAACCTGTGTCGGCAGACACCCTGGGGACACTGGGGTGCTTGCTGCTACAAAACAGCGTCACAAACAGGATCTGCAGAGTAAAAGGAAAATATGGGGGCTGGGATAATTGTTTGTTTCCCAGTTGTGGTAGCTGTGACTCTGTGGAGCCATGGACCAGGAGAGAAGAATGGCCTGCATGCAGACTTCGCTGAGCTGAGAGCAGGAATGGTGAGCTGCCTGCATCAGGACCTGGGCAGAAGCCAGGAGTGGCTGCCGCCTGTGGGAGGAGAAGGAACCCAGGAGTTCGGAATTCAGCCACAGGAAAAGATAAGAACTGAGCAGCAAAGCAGGGGCACTGAATGTGTTTCCTTGCTGCATCCCACAGTTTGGGACCCAGGGGGAGGATGGACTTGTGGCTATGATGGGTGGCATGAAGTGCCGTGTACCCCTAAAGACCCCACCTTGTTGGTTTTGTTGCCAGCCCCCTCTCTGTGCTTGGAAGCAGGGGCTGGAGCTGTGTGAGGGGAAGGATACTCCCTTCCCCCAAGAGAACTTTATTTGGACTCTTGTTTTGAATTGAAGTGGTAATGCAATGTACTTTGTGTTTGTTTAAGGCCAAGTGGCCACTTTGGTAACTTTAGTTCTGTATCTTGAAAATGTGACCTAAGAGATGTTTAATGCTAATTCAAAAGTAAATTGACTATGCTATGGGCATGAAAGATCTTGGGGCCGATTTTGTAGCAGCAAGCACCCCAAGCGTCCTCAGGGTTTGCTGACAATACAGGTTCTTGGATCTGCTTTGATAAAGGAAAGCAACTCAAAATGGGTTAACAAGCTTATTTTAATCAGTCAAACATATATCGTTTACCTCTTTCAAGGGAAAAAGGTCAGCACCTTGAACTTCAAAGTATACAGGCAGAATTATCAAGACAGAAACAGATCAAGCAGACAGATTTCAAACTGTCCAACCATTACATCCATACCAAATCAACATCTGGGTTTCAACATCTGGGTTTTTCAAAGCCGGGGGGGGCTCTGGACAACGGCTTCCTAAAATCCCTATCAAATCACTGAACACTTCTCAAAGTGAGCCCCAAAACAAAGCCTCACATCAGGGCTTACATAGCCTTCTCCTGGCTCAGAGAATGTAACAACCTTTTGGACCCACTGGCCAATCAAAAAGTATCTACTGAAAAACAAGCCTCCTACCCCAGGCTCCAGGTACACTTTAGCCTAGGGGCAGGGAAGATCTTTAAATTTACATTCTCATTACAGGGGTGGGGGGGTGAGGGAACAAACATTTAATGAAACAGGTCTTTCAAGAATTCTGACGAAAAGAAAAGAGTAGAAAAGAAAATCTGACATGCAAACACCAAACTCAAAAGAAGGACAGAAATCTAAACAGGAAAGAGAAATCATGAGGGACTTAATATGGTTAAACTGTTTATATTCCTATATGGAAGAACAATACGTCTAACTCCTAAGAATTTTATCATCATTGGGGCAGTTCGAAGGAACATACATAGACAGCAGGCACTGGTGTGAGTTGATTATGATGAGATAACCTAAAAAAAAAATTAAGGAGTAAGGAATTGGGATGCACAGACAAAAGAGGAAAGGGAAAGGAAGAATGGGGAAATTATCTCACAAAAGAAGTACATAAAGAAGAACTTTTACAATGGAGGGGAAAATGGGAGAGGGGTGGCAGGTAACACTTGAACCTCACTCTCACCAGAATTGGTTCAAAGATGGAATAATATACACTTTCAGCTGCATATAGAAATCTATCTTGCCCAACAGGGAAGTTGGAGGGGAAGGAAATAAAGAGAAGGGCAAGGATGAAAAAAGGGAGGTCAGATTAAAGGAGGTAGTGGTCAGAAGTAAAACAGACTTTTAAGTAGAGACAGGGAAAGAAGAGAGACAGAAGAAAAAGAATAGACAAGAAAAAATAGGATTGAGAAAAATACACAGTAATCATAATTGTGAATGTGAATGGGATGAACTCGCCCATAAAACAGAAGTGGATAGAATGGATCAGAAAACACCAACAATATGATTACAAGAAACACACTTGTAAATAGATCTAATTAAAAGATATAAGCAGGGAAACTGAAAGGTAACACAGATAATGAACTAGTATCAATACTAAACATATATGTAATAAATGACATAGCATCCAAATTCTTAAAGGAAAAGTTAGAGGAGTTAAAGAAGCAAAAATAGAAAATAAAACTATACTACTGGAGGGCCTCAACTTTCTCTTCTCAGAACTAGAAAAATCTAAAAATAATATAATTAAGAAGTTAAAGATATGAATAGAATTTTAGAAAGTTAAGATATGATAGCTCTCTGAAGAAAACTGAAAGGTAGCAAAAAAGAGCATACCTTTTTCTCAGTGGTACATGATATCTTCACAAAAACTGACCATGTATTAGAACATAAAAACCTCACAAATGCAGAAAAGCAGAAATATTAAATTCATCTTTTTCAGACCATAATGAAATAAAAATTATATTAAATAAAGGGTCATGGGTAGAAACAGATTTTTAAAAATCAAATAAATTTAATTCTAAAGAATGAGTGGGTCAAAAGAAATTTTTTAGAAACAATAAATAATTCCATTAAAGAGAATGAGAAAACAACCCATCAATATTTGTGAAATGTAACCAGAAAAATTTAATCTCTAAATGCTCACATCAATAAAATAGAGAAAGAACAGGTCAATCAACTTGGTATACAACTAAATAAACTAGAAAAACATCAAATTAAAAATTCCCAATTCAACATCAAAATGGAAATCCTGAAAATAAAGAGATTAAAAAATGCAAAGTAAAAAAAATCACTAAACCAATAAATAAAACTAGGAGATAGATTTATAAGGAAAAAAAATCCCAATAAAACAGATAAATCATTGATTAATTTGATTTTTTAAAAAATAAAAAAATTACTGGTATTGAAAATGAAAAGAGTTGATAAAAAAAGAGAATCTTGATACAATATTACAAGCAATTCTCAAGGAAAATTGTCCTGAAGTTCTAGACCAAGAACGCAAAGCAGAAATAGAAAATATCTACCAATCACCACCCGAAAGAGATGACAGGAGGAAAATAAAGAGATTAAAAATAGGCAGCGTAAAAAAAAAAAAATCACTGAGCTAATAAATAAAACTAGGAGCTAGATTTGTAAGGAAAAAATCCCAATAAAAAAGATAAATAACTGGTAATTTGATATAAAAAAAGAAAAATTAAATTATTGTACTGATAATGAAAAGAGATGATTAATAAAAAGAATCTTGATACAATATTACAAGAAATTATCAAGGAAAAAATGGGTACATGATTTATATGTAAAGCAAATTAGGAGAGCATGGAGTAGCTTATTTGTCAGATCTATGGAGGAGGGAAGAATTTAGGACCAAAGAAAATATAGAGAGCATTACAAAGTATAAAATAGGTAATTTTGATTATGTAAAATTAAAAACATTTTGCATCCAAAACCCAGTGCAACCAAAATTAAAAGGAAAGCAGAAAACTGAGGAAAAAGTTTTGCAACTATCTCTGATAAAGACCTCATTTCTCAAATATATAGAGAACTGAGCCATATTTATAAAAATACAAGTCATACTCCAATTGGTAAATAGTCAAAGGATACGAACGTGCAGTTTTTAGACAAAGAAATCAAAGCTATCTATAGTTATATGAAAAACTGCTCTATATTACTAAGGATTAGAGAAATGCAAATTAAAATAAGTCTGAGTTAGAAAACATAATTAACAAGGTTCATCTGGAAGAACAAAAGGTCAGGAATTTTAAAAAAACAAGGAAAAAAGATGTAAAGGAAGCAGATTCAGTAGTCTCAGACCTTAAAGAACACTGTTGAAGTATAAAATGGATAAATTTCAATTTTTTCAAATTAAAAATTTCTTGTATAGATAAACTCACACCTATCAGATTGGCTAATATGACAAAAAAGGAAAATGATAAATGTTGGAGGGAATGTAGGAAAACTGGGGCACTAATGTTCTGTTGGTGGAGGTGTGAACTGATTCAACCATTCTGGAGAGCAGTTTGGAATTATGCCCATAGGGCAACCAAACTGTACATATCCTTTGATCCAGCAATCCCACTGCTAGGTCTGTATCCCAAAGACATTTAAAAAAAAATAAAGTAGGAATAGGACCTATGAGTATAAAAATATTTATAGCGGCTCTTTTTGAGGTCATTAAGAATGGGAAATCAAAGGAATGTCCATTAATCTGGGAATGGTTAAACAAGCTCTGGTATATGACTGTGATGGAATAATACTGAAATGATGGGGAGGATGGTTTCAGAAAAACTTGAAAGACATATGAATGCATGCAAAAAAGTGAAGTGAGCAGAACCAGAAAAACAATGTATGCAGTAAGAGCAGTACTGTACAATGATCAGTTCTGTAAGACTTAGCTAGCCTCAGAAACGCAATGATCCAAGATAATTCCAAAGGACTTAGATGAAAAATGCTATCATCCTCCAGTGAAAAAATGGATGTTTGCATAAAGAAGCATAATTTTTTTCACTTTATTTTTCTTGATTCTCTTTCACAACATGGCTAATATGGAAATATTTCTTGCATGATTTCACATGCATAACTGATGTCATATTTCTTCCCTTCTCAATGGGTGAGAGAGGGAGTGGGGAAGAATTTGGAACTCGATTAAAAAAAAAGAATGCTAAAAATAAATAATTTATTTTTTAAAAATTGAACATCAGAAAAAATCCCTTGCCTGTTGAAGTCACTCCAAAAAGGAACAGGAACCCTCAGAATGTAGCTGCGAGTTGAGATTCCGATATAGATACAGGTGGGACTTAAAACACTTCTGAAGTCACTTCCAATGCTGATTCTTGTAAGACCTAAATTACATTCTTTGCAATTTTCATCCATGTCTTTTAAGTGCTGGCCTCTGGGTTGACATGGAATGTGGCAGTCCTTTATATACTTAGTGGCAGTTACCACCTTCAATTCTTTTCTCTAGGTTAAACATTCATAGTTCCTTCAGGTGATTTTTATATGACATGATCCTGAGAGTCACAACTGTCCTGGTCACATTCCCACAATTTGCCAATGCCCTTCCAAAAATGCAGCACCCAGAACTGAGTGTAACACTGCAGATGTGGTACAACCCTACATGGGTATGCACAAGCTACATCAAGACTATTATTATCTGACTCATTTTAGATATTTAAATTTCTCTTAGAAGTTTCCAAGTAAAAATTCGATGAAAACTAATAAATGAGGTTTTTATAAATACTGAAAAAATGAACTTTTATGAATACCAAGTGCTAATGAAATCCAAAACAGTAACAATAGATGATTTGGCTGAAAGTGAAAATCTGGCTGAAAGGCTAAATTTATTGACAAGTTGTGATAATAATTAAAGAGAAAAAAAAAACACCCAGAAAGTGTAAAATGTGATACTTGTGCCTCAGAAAACTAGATGGGAAAAAGCAAACTTAAGAGAAATATTAAGAAATGAGTCAACATTATCACAGCAGTTACCAGAACATCATTCCGTTTCTCCACACAAAGCATAAAATATTTACTCTTCATTTCTGGAATAAAGTAGAGGGAGTCAGTTCCCCCCTGAATGTTACATGAATGCCAAGTTATAATTTAACTTTTGCTTTATTTATTAAAAATGAACCTCTTGGGAAAATTATTTCCCCATAAATCGTCATTATTTAAAAGAATCTGACAACCTGTTATCTTTAATTAAATTAAAACAAAGAATCAGGAAGAATTTAAATTAATTGTGAGGATTACCTTGCAATCCCTCTATGTAGTCATTTTCCTTTAATTGATTATCTGGGAGATAACCAAACTCAACATTTGCTTTGAAGAGAATTTAAATGAATATTTTGGGTGCATGGCCAAAAATAATTATACTTTCCTAATTTGGCTTTGAAGATAAGCTGAAGCATGCACTTCTTGCAAAACTCTAGGGATTGAGCCTTCATGAGCCAAAGTATTAATTGAGCATTCCTTCCTAGTCTTATTTATTAGTTCCCACTCATGAAAGTCTCACCAATATCTCCTAAAATCAACAGAAGTTTTCAAAGCCAGTAAACTTTTAACAACAAGGATAAAGTTTCTTGCGAAAAAGACATTCCTATAGTAATAAAAACATTCTACTTCCATTTTCTCCTTCACTAATAAAGAATTCTCAGATACCCTGAAGGTAAGGCATGCTTGAATGGAGATAAGTCAATTAAAATTAGAGATAAATATAGTCAATGCAGTATAGTACAAAAGGCAACAGCCTGGGAGTCAGGAGACCTGAGTTCTAGTCTTGACTCTCCCTCTAACTGGTTTTGTAACTTTGGGTAATTCATTTAAATTCTCATAGTATTACTATTACAATGTAGTTCCTGAGAGCAAATAGTCTTTCATCAATACAGAGAAATCTGTGAAAACTATACAACAAATAACAAATTATTTGAGCTAGAAGCAGAGTGCTATTTCACTTAAAATTCTACCTTGTGAATCTATTCCTCTTGGTCTACTACGCCATTCCCCTTTTCTCTTTATTCAAAGATTGCAAAGTTTTCAACATTTTCTTAAAATTCAACAGATTTTAGACAATTTAAATGAGAATTTAAGGACACAGTCTCATAGATATGTAGCTTGAAACTCCTCTCTGCAGCACTTCTGTTTAATTAACAGTCATCTTGATCTATCTTATCTGAGCAGCTCTTAACAAAAACAGATCAATAAATCTGCATCACATTTCAAGGAGGTAAGAGATGCTTCCCCAGACAGACAGTGGTTTTAAAAGAGTAAATGACAAACCCAAGAACATACCACATGTGAATAACCAGACATCTTGGCTGCCATCCGCTTTTTTAGGACATGGCACATAGCCTATCTTGCTTCTAAAATTCCTCAAATTGCCCAGTGAAGGAGTTTGCCCACAGTGGGGTGGACTAACTGAAACAAATGATCCTCAGGGCATCCCTCACTGGTATTTCTCTTTGCAGAAGATCTTGGGGAGTTCTACCTCATTTGTAAGCCCACAAAAACAGATTATCACCTCTATTCTTTAAATGTATATTGCATACACTGTTATGTTTGGTTGATAAATAGGTTGGTTTTGTTTAAATCCTTTTATTACCTTTCTTTTAAAAATTTCTTGTTATGGGCAAGATATATTTAAAAATGAAAGTGATATAAAAACAAAAGATAACAGTACAATTTTTAAAAAATATAACAAAGTATACTACACTGTTTGACAAACTGAGGTCATTCAATTTTGTCTTACTAACTATTCCTTATCCAGGAACTCAGAGTTTGTCAAATGCCCGTGTTAATTAGTTACATAAGCTTTTAAGGAGGTGAGGCAAAACGGATCTGCAAAAAGCCACTCAAGAGGATTAGCCACAACTGACAGGGAGGGGAAAGAGTAATCAAAAACAGTGATGCCAGTGATGTCATTTCCTATGTAGCTCTGAGGGAGAGGGCAGGTGGTCAGAAAACAAGTTCAACTATTAATGAGCCTTTCTGTTGTTTATTTACAAGAAGAGGTTAAATAGTTTCTATGATTTTCATCAGGGTTATGGCTAAAGTGTCAGATAATAGTTCATGGTCTGGTCACATTTGCCTCTTCTCCTTCAACAATATTAAAGAGTTTTAAGAAACAAACTTGAGCTATTGGGAATCTAGACAATCTGAGTTACTCCTACAGAACCTTGCAACTACTGAGGGCCTACTGGATGACTGAAGGGGAGAAATACTAATTAGGCATCCTAAAATTTTATTTAGTTAAGGAAGCCCCTTCTCTTGAATGCTATCCCTTACAATCACCCAGCAATCAAAGATACAGTGATCTACCAATACCTTTTTGGCTTCCTCAGCTGTTACAGAGCTTCCTGGAGATTCATCTTCTGTGATCAGAGTAATCCCATCTAAAAAAAGAAGCCATATGGTATAAAGTTCCAGGAATTACAGCAAACTGAGTCCTATCCTCTGTCCTCTCCCCTCCCAGATTTGGAACTATAATTTTTAATAACACTAACAATAATAACAATAGTAATACCAAGGGACTCTTCATCTGGAAATCCACTATAGGAAAACTCTTTGAGCAGAGTCATGTATCTTGTACGGTGCCTTGCATATAGCCTATGACCTAGAAATCCTGTTTATTATTAGCATGTTGTAAAAAAGGTAGGAGGGCAAAAAGAAATATCCATGTCACATATATAAGCTCTAACTATTCCAGTAGAGTCTATCGACTTAGTTTGGGGAGATCAATTCAAATGGAGAAGACATCTTCTCTCAATTCTTAGTCCTTCCATGATTTTCTCCATTCTTAAGTGGCTGTTGTAGGAGGTACTCGCTGAAGTACATAATGGTTTAACCCACTTGCTCTTAGAAATGGCAATGGTTTTGTGTTTTATCTCATGAGAATGGCTGCTCTCAGAAGATCAAGTAATTTCTGTACTTTTTTGTCCTGAATTTAACATGTAAGCATATGACAAATATCCATTGCATCTGGGGTCTGCTACAAAGGCATACAGATGATCTAGGTTAAATAAAATGAGATAATACTCATATTCTCAAATGAGATAATATTTATAAGCTCTTTGCAAACCTTAAATGCTATATAAATTCTAGCTATAATTATTATGGGCATCTAGGTGGCACAGGGGATATAGCCTGAGACCTGGAATCAGGAAGACTGTAGTTCAAATCCAGACTCAGACTCTTACTATGGGACCCTAGATAAGTCATTTCACCTATGACTGCCTCAATTTCCTTATCTATAAAATGGGGATAAGAGCACCTACATCCCAGGATTATTGTGAGGATAAAATGAGGTAATATTTGTAAAGTACTTTTCGAACCACAAGGTATTATAAAAATTTTCTCTCTCATTATGCCCATTCACTTACTTATTCTAATTACTTTTGCTCCCCAATGCAGAAGTTAAAAGAACTGAAAAATTAACTGTCAAAGAAATGGCTGCCTGTATGATGAAGTTCTATTTCAAGGTGAATAGATATATTCAACTCTCTCTACAAATAAGTTATACAAAAAGAACAAAGCTGAAAATAATTTCCAGTTCTTATTATGAATGAGTGAATACTTCAGCCAGTATCAGCTCCTTTCAAAGCATGTATTTTCAGAAAATAAACTGAAATTTCAGTGAATAAACACTGCAGCTGGGACCTGAGAAAAATGAGGGTAGGTCTAAAGGAAATCAGGTAATAGGCTAAAAGGGAATTTCACACAAGAGCAATACATTTTCCTTCTCTCTTTTGTCTTTTTGCGTTTTGGTATCTCTATGTCTCAGGAGGGAGTGGAGTGATATGATACCTGGTGTAGGCTCGTATACTCTAAGGCAGGACATGGTTGGTAGTAAGGGAAGGATAAAATGTAAGTAAAGATGTGGGGAAGAGCTGTGGGTTCGGTAAAAACTTAGTGACCTAAAGATTTTTAGTCAACTTAGTAAAGTTTTCTGAACTTATTTACAAAGCTTCATAATTTTCTTAAATAGCATAGACTTTAAAAATATTGGCATGAAGTAGCTTTGGCTGGGCCTTGGTTAAATGAGCCATTTTTAGAAGTATGTTGATCATTTAAGCTATGTTTTTTACAATAGCTTGGCAGCTTTGGCTGTACTGGATTTCTTAAATCTAAATGGGAATCCAACAGAACCCCATATGATATGACCCATTTGACTGACCACTCGTATTTAAAACAACCCACCTAGTTGGAGGAAACATAAAATGTCACTTCACCTTGAACGACAATATCCCAGAAATCATTTAGGGCTTGATCTTCCACTTTGTCTCGAAGCGCTTGTAGGAAATTGTTAAAGTTCTGTTCTTCTGACAACTTTAGTGGAGAAAGGGGAAGAAAAAATAAACACAAAATATTCCTGTTTCCAATTTTTCAGCTCTTTCCTTGTTATATTTCTGCAATTGTCCTGAGGTTTTTGGCTTCTGAATCTGTTTTATTCCATATACTGGTCATAGCAAATTTTTCCTATGTTTTTCTGATCACACAATCTTTTCAGGTTATCTAAACCAAAAAAGACAAAGCCTGTTTATCAGATAATGTATCTTTGCTTTGTCTGATGATTTGATTTCATGTTTTTCTCCTGGGGAAGGAATAAAAGACAAAAACTGTTTTCCCATTAATTTTTCTGTTTTAATCGTGGGTCGTTTTCCCAGATTACTATTAAAACACTTCAGACGGCTGCATCTCTTCCATTCAGTCACAAAATACAGTCCCTTTTTACAATGAAGATTGTATCATTATACCTTGAAATGTTCATATCATTAGGAAAAGTATGTGATAACTTACTGAGGATAAATTATTACATTTTAAGCTTTTATTCTGTTGAAAGTGACACGACTAGCAAATCAATGGCTTCTTCTCTCTGGTCCTGTCATATCAATTCCCCAGGGATGAGAAGGGGACTGGCTATTTCCAAAGTTAAGCATGCTTCACTGTTTTGGGGCTGCTCTATATATCTCTAACATTTAACACTACCCCTGGGTCTTGGAGAGGCCTCATCCAAGAGGGAAAAAAAAAATCTTCTGATACCTTAATGGCTTCCTCTCTGAATGCTTTGATGCAGTCAAGGCTCTTCATATAATATTGTAGCCCTTTGGTCTCTAAAAACTGGTCAATGTGGTATATCAATTGGCAGCTTACTGAAAGATAAGGAAAAGAGTGATCATTTCTCTGTGTTTATATGTCACATTTCAAGTCTTTCATGGTTGCAATATACAACAAATAAGCTCCTTTTGGGGGTGGGTAATATGTAAAATTCACTGCTAAGAATTCAGCACTTTACATACAAACCCCTCATCACTGTCTATAATACTCACTGATATTTAATGATCAGGATGGATTTGATTAGAGCTAACTACTCCTTTTTGGTATAGAAACCTCTGCATCATTGATTTTTACTAGGACTATTTTAGAATTTAGTGGCCATCTGGGCCATTCAAGGTTGCATTTTTAGATGAACTCATAATCCAAAATATATCTGGTCTAAGAAGTCTGATTAGATCTAGAACTGAATTTTCTTTGGTAACATGTTCTAAGCCATTTAAGGAATGCTTGCTATTCTTCACTAATTAAATATAATTACTTCATATATTTAGAGATGTTGCTGGTTAAACCACACTGTACACTCAGGCTGGCCTATATTCTGCATGGTGCTGTTTTATACTCCATAAATCCTTTGCTTTCAATAAAAAAACAAATGTGAATATAACCCTAACTGGTGACAAGCAGTGACAACCATCCTGAGAATGCTTCACACATGTTCTAGTTTCCAAGGTGTCAATGGCTGCAAAATGGGCTGTAAGATAAGGCTTCCAAACAAGAAATAAACTAGACTTTTGAATGAAGAGCCATCAGAAAGAGGAGGGCAGACACATAAGACACACAAGAACCATCAAGGATCTTGACTGGCTGAACAGAACTAAAACAAGACCATCCAATTAGACAGCATGTGGGTTCATAATTCTTGGAGGCTCTTGCTCTGACATAATCTTTCATCATTTGTCCCTACAGATGCTTTCTTTGCTGTTTGGTAATCAATGCTGAATGACTGAAATATTCCAAGATGAACAATTCTCCAAATCACTTTCTCAACTAAGAACTTTTGTGACTAAGAATGGGCATAAACATTGTCAGATGATACTAATGACACTCAATAAAACTTTAAGGTCAATACACCAGCAACCAAAATGCCTATGCACTGATCTATGCCTTTTGAAAACTATTAAATCCAACTTCAAACAGTCTTTGTAAACACTCCTTGAATGTGTGTGAAAAGGTAAAGAAAAAAATTCTAGTAAACTCTTTCCTTTTTTTCACCAGCCAGGTGATCACGATCTTCATTATAGACAAGTTAAGGATTCAATGGAAAACACTTGCCTGTGACTTCAAAAAACTTAACCAATTCACCCTGCAGTTGCAAATTAATATCTATCTTCAGTTCCAAAGAAAGAATGCGTGTTCAGATGAATCATTTTTAGTAAGATAACCAAGGAGCACACAGCCTTGATTAGTAAGCAGAGCAGAAAACCATCACCAAAATTCTCCTATTGGCTAAGGCTATCTATCTCATTTCTCCAGCATAAAAAGATCAATTAGCTAAAATATTTGCTATCTCCCACATCAGCCATATAGGAGAGTATTCTCTTATACTCCTTGATATTCAGTTCATTCAAAACTAGAACATCAGACACAACTAAGAAATTCTAGAAAAGTTCACAGGATGTAACTGCACAGACTTAGGTCTCTGGCTTCTAGTACAATGCAGTGGAAACACTCCTTACTTTGAGAAACTGTGGTGCAAATACAAGTATAATACTAAATACAAAAATGCCTCTGAGAGATATTTAACTCAATATCCCCCAAGTTATCTGGGGACCTAATGCAACTAAAGAGAAGACTCAAATGTGAGAAAACCAGATTAAAACACATACACCCACACAGAAGATCCTACTAATAGAAATCTTGTGAAAAAGCTAAGTGGAACCAGGAGATCCAACCAAAATTTCAGATCAAGGTCTTTGTGGTCCCTTTTGGACTTATTTCTTCACCTGGGGATAGTACGCATTGCTGTTTTTCCTATCTATTTACTGGATTTATATAGCTTTTTTTTGATAGCTTTCAGAAAACTAGTGAGATAAACTTGTTTTTAATCTTTGGTGTCAGAGGAATACAAAGCACTGAATTCCACCCCACAAGGAATACCCAGTTATATGGCTTTCAGATTGGGCTCCCATAGTCTCTAGAGACTATGTTTTGATCTGCTGAATATAATGAACCATTATGACACCCAAGAATATCTGTGACGGATGATGCTTTGGCACATCAAAATATCAGAACTAGATAAAAACAAGATTTCTCTTCCATAGTTTGGTGGCATTTCACATTTCACAATCAGTTCTAATAAAGGTATAAGAAAACAGATGGCAGCCAAAAATAATATTCAGCTTTAGCTGGCTTATGCTTTTACTTTTTTTCACACAAAGAGTCATTTATCATTAGTGTGTTTCCCTTGGCTTTCATTTATATCATAGGCCTAGGGAACAGTCCCTGTCAGTCTGTACACCCAGTGAATCACAGCTACAATTATACTTCACCATAATGGACTTCAAAATTAGCAAGTGATTCAATAATTCCCTTTAGGAGTTAATCCAGAAAAATGATCAGTGGAATAGCTATCAATCTCAGGGCACTAAGTTAGCTGAAGTGCCATCATTTATCTTAAGGAGTCTCTTGGAAAATGTCTGGCCTGTAGTTTTCCATTTTTCATCTATGCATTAGATATTAATTCACCAACTTGAATGAGTATAGATGTTGATACACAAAATTAGCCTTGAGACACAAACACCCTGAGTGTGATGCTTAAAATATTTATGCTACTCTCAGAAGCAACAAGTAACATGAAAAGTACAAAATCCTTGTTGTTTTTGAACAGTTTCTCTCAAAGGTTTTGCACATTCCATTTTCTGTCCCCAGAGAAATGCCTATGAGGCTAGAAAAAAGTCACACTAGGATAGCTGCACCTCACCACACACCAGTGTTCCCGGACAGGTACATAACATGAGTCATGCTTATCTGCCTCTGACCTTGCCTTGCTTTTTAAACAAAACTGCCTCTGTTCTAAGCCATCAAGATGTTTTCAATGGAATAAGGGTAAGTCGTTTATTAGTTGATTTTCTTGTCTGCAGGGCCTAGTAAACCAGCAGGCTTACTACACTTGCCCTATCCACATCTATTCACACTACATCATGGTCTATCAAAGGCATCTTGGGCCACCTCTCTGAAGCCAAGCATCACACAAGATGTCCAACTTCAGTTTCTTCAGGTTCAGTGCTGAATGCTTAAGTTTAGTTGTTTGCAAAATATGCACACTGCAGAGATAAACAAAGGAAAAAACTGACACAAGCCGTTTCTTCATCTTTAAATGCAAGACAATAAATTTTCACTCTAAAAAAATATTAAGCACTCAACTGTCTTTTTTAAATGACAAAAATAACCACCCATTAATTAAGTCAATCATGAGAGGACCCGTTTTGTCAGCTATTTCTACTGCTATTACTGTTATAAAAGAAATGGAAACAGATGTCTGTAATCAAAACAAGCAAATCATCCACCTGAAAAATTATAAACAGGTAGCCAATTGTCTGACAACTATTAACAAATGCATACGCTAAATTGAAATCACTGTGTGAGTTTTCATTGTGGTAGAAATATGTGAATACTGTATTTGCCTGGTGCTGTGAAATCACAGGCATCATGTCAATAAATCCAACCAAAATAAAGTCTGATCATAAAAGTGCTTCTTCTGTTCCGGTACAATGAATGAAAACGATGGGCACCATATATAAATAAATAATATATTTAGATATGATGTTATGCACAGAGAGGTAAATTCTATTTTATAGAATAGCTTAGAACTGAAATGATTTCATAAAAATGATTTTCTCCAAAAGTCAGAAATTACTCATGTTTGAGGAGAATTTCTTCTCCTTTAAGTGAATTCAACAAGTGTTTATTAAACGCTTGCTACATGCAAGTCATGTAGTCTTCAACTGTAAGAAGCTTACATTCTACTGGAAGAAAAAACATGTACACAGATAAGTAAAAGAACACACAAATTAAAGAGAAGGTAATTTCAGGGGTGACGAAGAGTAAAAAGGTCATGTGTAGGAGGTGCAAAGGAGGCAACGAGGTAGAACTATGGGCACAGAGAAAGCCTGTGCAAGGCATGGAGGGAGGGGATGGGATGTTGCATAGAGGAAACAATAGGCCTCTTTGGCTAGAAGATGGATCCCAAGATGAAGAATCATGTGAAAGCAGTTTAGAAAGAGAAGTCAAAGCCAAGTCATAGACTTTAAAAGTCAAACAGAAAGGCAATAAGGAGCCACTGGAATTTGTTGTGCAAAGGAGTGAAAGGCTCAACCTTTAGGAATATCAATCCGGTAGCTGTATGAATACAAATAAAAGTGGGACGAAAGATTATCTGTACTCTCCCTGCTCTTATTAATGAGCTTATTCATTTGAAAATCATAGAGACTTTATAAACAACTTTCAAATCTCTATCAGTGATTTTTATTTAATGGCATTTCCACTAACATGGTGCTATTCCTATACACACTGGATCCTATGAATGATCTGAGTGTTATGTTCAGTCAGTTTAACTGCAATGCGCATTTTGAAAATGCTAATTTGTTGTAACATGATTGATGTACTTAGGGAACAACTGGAGCACAAAACAAATTTCATGGTTATGTGAGGCTTTGTCCCAAGAAACAGTGAGAACACAGAAAACTGTACAACTTCACAATAACTCACATATGGCAGCCACCTTTCCAATGCCCATTCCTACAAGCAAACCCCAAGTCTTTTTCCAGGTAAAGTGCCATATTTATCATGTACCGTCCAGTGCAATAAGAGCTATGGGCAGAGGAGGGCTGGGACACACTCTACCACCCCTCCCCCCTTCTTCCAGTGCCCCTGCCCCCCATGTCCTAGAGTCACATCAGCGAGGCCATCCTCTTGCCTTCAGCTACTGACTCTGCCATCCCAGGCTGGAGAGCTGATGATGAAGCAGCAGCCAGAGGCCTTGGACACCATCACTATTTACTGTAATATTTATCCATTTCTTAGCCACTTAACATGTCTGTTTCAACGACAGTTCCCACCATTTTTTTAGGTTCTTGTCTTTTTTGATGTGTTGGTGATGAAGTTTTTGAATATCATGCCCCAGCTTCATTTTCCCTAGAAGTCTGGTGGTTCTTCTTGCATGATTTCATATAGTGAGATGATTGCTAGGACTGATTGTCTGTATGTTTCTAGAGACAGACCCCTTTCCTGAAATTCCAAAAGAGAAAATACTCAAAAACACTGACAGCATAACTGGGTAGAACATATGTGAAAGTGAGTGCAATATGTACAGAAGCCATTTCTGAGAACCAAGGTATGAAAAGTAGGTCCTCTAGATGCTTCCCCCCAAGACCTTAGCAAGGACAAGAACCTATCTCCTGGACTTCCCCATCTGTACCCATTCCATTTACTCATCCAAAAAGCATTTATTAAGTGCCATCCATGTAACAGGCACTGTATTAGTCACAAGTGATAGAGAAATAAATGAAACAGCCCCTGGCTTCAAGAAGCTTACAATCCACTGGGAGAAAATAGGCAGACAGGTCAGTCCAAAATATGTAAAAAGTGAATACCTAACAATTTCCTATAGGAGAAGCACTGGTGACAGACTGACATGATTTGGAAAGGCCTTTTGTAAGAGCTAGCACTGTATCTAATATCTGAAGGAAGCTGCAGAGCAGAAGTGAGGGGGGAGTAGATTCCAAATATGGGGGACAGACTGCCAAGTCCTGAAATGTGAGATGGAGTATTATGAATGAGGACAAGCAAGCGGGCTAGTTGCACTGGAATGAAGAGTGTGTGAAGAAGAGTCATATGTAATATGCCTGGAAAAAGAATCTGGAATCAGATGGAGAAGAGTTTTAAAATGCTAAAAAGAGGACTATGTCATTTATCTTTTAGAAAAGAAGGAGCTTCCTAAGTGGGGAAGTGGTATGGTCAGCGCTGTGCTTTAGAAACATCAAATTGGCAGCTAAGTGGAGGATGAACTATATCAAGGGGAGAGGCTGGAAGCAGGGAGAACAATTCAAAGGTTCTGCAATAGTCCAGGCAAGAGATGATGAAGGCCTGGACCAGGCTGATGTCTCAGCGCACAGTAAGAAGACAAAAGTGAGAAACCAACAAAACATGGCAACTCAACGTGAGGCATGAGGTACAGGGAAGAGTCAAAGAAGACCCTGAGGGTATGGACATAATTTACTAGAACATGAAGGTGGTACCTTCAATAGCAATAGGGAAGTTGGGAAGAGGGAAGAATAATGAATTCAGCTCTGGATGTGCTGAGTTTAAGATGCTTCCAGGACATCCAGTTTCAAATGTAAAAAAGGCTAGTAGTGAAGAGAGACTGGGGCTCAGGACAGCTAGTAGAGCACGTAATATAGACCTGGAAGTCATCTGTGTGGAGATGAACTCATGGCAGCTATGACATCACTGGGCAGGAGTATGCAGAAAGGAGGACCCAGGTCTTCAAAAACAAAACCAAACAAAATGAATTCTCATGTTTAACATACTAAAAGTAGACAAAGAAAAGACCAGAATGCCAGAAAGAGTCGTGAGCATTATTGTGTACAGTATGCTGTTCACACTTGCCTTACTTTATTAGCTTCAACCTGACAGGAGAGTAGGTATAAGGATAACCAACCCTCACCTTTAAAAACGTTCTGTTGGGCGGTGGGGCTAAATCCTCTTTGTATACCAGATTAAAGCTGCCTCCCTCTTAGAGAGAGGTAAGGTCAGTGGCCATGAGATAGATGGAGCACACTAGACAAATAATATGCAGTTAGTGGAAAAGGAAACTGAACCAAGGCAGGTAAAGTGCTGATCACCTCAACTGTATGGAAGCCCTCACAGTTTTGTTTATTATTATTAAAACCATTGTTTCTTCTTACCAATAACTAACAAAGTCAATTAAAACCTCACCATTTAAGCTCCACAAGTTAAGTCACAGCCCATTTTTTTCATGCTTAACGATTTTCTCATTAAATGCTGTAATTTCTTACAAATTGCACTAATAAAAGCAAGTCCTGCTGGGTGTTTTCTCCCCTTTTAAATGCTGCCTTTTCATTGATGTGTTAAATTAAAACCCCAGGCACTAAGAGAAGAGTAGATGCAAAATCTTTATTGTTAGAGCCCATTCCTGCACACTATGAGTTCTCCCACACTTTATTTTGTTGTCTGATTTTACTGTTTATCCAATTTTGAAGCCATAGGAGGAATGATATTGTGGGTCACTTCTTTAGTTTATCCAGTGCACAACTTGGAAATTCCATCTAAGAGGAGACACAAGCTTTATTCAGGTAACCCATTGGTCAGTGAGTTCACCTTGTGGTTTTCCTCCCAAGTTAACACAATTTCTCATCTGAAGGTCTGTAGCCACAACAATGTCTATCCTCAGAAGAGCTTCAAAGGAAGTGTTACAAGACAGAATAGTTTCCTCTGTAATTTCTTACCAGTTCATTCTATTTAACTATTAAAATGTCAGAGGGAGAATGTGAAGCTAATATTTACTAAGTGTACAGCAGCCCAGCAATATCTAAAGGACATTAACTCTCTGGCTTGCCCAATCTTTATCTCCAGAGAAGGATTAAACTGAAGTCTAGTACAGTTGGGCTAAATCAATAGCTAAAGGAAAATTTAAAAAATTAAAATTAACAAACAAAAAAACCAACCTTTACTAAGTGAGATACTAATTTCTTTGATAAGTTTTTGTGAAGCTTGCCTGGACATGAGACAACAGAATTAATAACCTTTTGAGGTAATTTCCAGCCATAGAATTAAAGACTATAATCAATGAAAACAGAAAGAGAAATAAAAAGAAACTTACCACCTACAAGAAATTTCAGAAGGAAGATGAGAGGAAAATAGAACGAAAGATGACACCAATAAATAAAACAATAAATATAGCTATTTTATAGCTGTTATTGATCATCATGTTAGAATGGACATTAACAAACCAGAAAGAAGAAACGAGAGGAACCAAGGAGGTTTTAATAACAGTGTACTTGGGAACAGAGCATTCTGGAGTATACTCCTAACTTGGCAATGGAATCTAATTAAAAGTTGGTAATTGAATGGAATTAAAATTCATGTATCACTTGAAGAGATACTAGTGAGTGATGAGTCAGATTTCTCACTCAGGAGGGGCACTGGCTAAATGTGTTTTTGCAAACATTAGAAGGGGAGAAAGAGCACATGCAATGTCTCTAATGCAACAAGAATATTCTACAATATTAAAAGGAAAAAAACAGTTTCAGAGATTCTGAAAAAACTTTGTTTCATTCACAACTTATTCAATAAACATTAAGTGCCTACTATTTGCAGGTAACCATTCTATGTGCACACTAGAATTACAAAGACAAAAATAAATCCTTGCCTTCAAAAAGCATACATTCTACAAGGAGGCATGCAAGCAAGTAAACAAACAGAAATACTACTACTACTGCTGTTGCTGCTGCTGCTGTTGCTGCTGCTACTACTACTAGCTAACATAAATAGTACTTCAATAATTATCTATTATTAAGAAACAATGATAGAATTAATAACAACTAATATATGGCATTTTAAGGTTGGCAAAGTGCTTTATGTTATATATTCTTTTTTAATATTTTCCCAATTACATGTAAAAACAAGTTTTAACATTTTTTTTAAAAGCTTTGAATTCCAAATTCTATCCCTCCCTCCCTCCCCACTCCCTGAGATGGTAAGCAACCTGATAGAGATTATATGTGTGCAATCACGTAAAGCATTTCCATATTAGACATTTTGTGCAAGAAGACTTGAACAACAAAAAAGAAAATGAAAAATAGTATGTTTCAATCTGCATACAGACAACACCAGTACCCTCTCTGGAGGCAGATAGCTAAATCCTTTGGAATTGTCTTAGATCACTGCGTTACTAAGAATAACAGTTATCTACAGCTGATCATCACACAATGTTGCTGCTACTGTGTACAATGTTCTGGTTCTGCTCACTTCCCTTTCCATCAGTACATGTAAGTCCAGATTTTTCTGAAATAATTTTTTCTTGTCATTTTTTATTGCACAATAATATCCCATTACAATCATATACCACAACTTGTTCAGTCATTCTCTAATTGATGGCCATCCCCTCAATTTCCAATTCTTAGTTACCAGAAAAAGAGATGCTATAAATACTTTTGTACAAATAGGTTCTTCCCCGCAGTCCCCCCCCCCTTTAATGTCTTTGGGATACAGTGGTATTGCTGGATGAAAGGATATGCACAGTTTGGTTGCCCTTTGGGCATAGTTCCAAACTGCTCTCCAGAATAGCTGAATCAGTTCATAGCTCCACCAACAGTGCATTAGTGTTCTGATTTTCCCACATTGCCTCCAACATTTACCATTTTCCTTTTTTGTCATATTAGCTAATGTAACAGGTGTTAGGTAGTATCTCAGACTTGTTTTAATTTGCATCTATCTAATCAACAGTATACATGTACTTTTGTATTTGATCAAAAAGTAAATACAAAATACTTGGAGGAAAGAGAAAACTAACTCCCAGGAGAATCTGTTAAGGATTCTTGGAGAACGTGGCATCCAGGTTGAACTTTTGCAATATTTTTGATTTCTAAATAGTGGAGTGAGGAGAGAATACATTTCAAGTATGGGGGTGAGGGACAATCTGCAAAAGTAGGAGGTGGGATATTAAAAGATTAAATATGGGAGGCAGCTAGGTAGTACAGTGAATAGAGCACTGGCCCTAGAGTCAGGAGGCCTTGAGTTCAAATCTGGCCTCAGACACTTGACACACTAGCTGTGTGACCTTGGGCAAGTCACTTAACCCCAACTACCTTGTCTTCTCCCCTCCAAAAATAAAAAAGACTAAATACAGGGAACATCAAACTTGGCCAGAATGTAAAGTCCATTAAGGAGAATAATACAAAACAAGATTGGAAAGGAGTCAGTATCATTTATTCTAGAATCAATAGACTGCCACTGTAGATTTTTGAATGGGGGAATGACATGCTTTAGGAAGATTATTTTGTAACTATAAGGAAGATACAATGGAGAGAGGAAAAAGTAGAAACAGGGAAACCAAACATGAAGTGGTAGCAGTAATCTGGGTGAGAGGTGATGAGAGTGTGAACTAAGACATACATAAGTATGTGTGTTTGAAAGAAGAATAGTAACGTTTAATTGGTGGTGGAAGGCAACAGAGGGAGAAGAGTCAAGGTTATTCTAACGCTATGAACTGCCACACTCTTCTCATTCTCTTTAATCATAAATTTTTCCTTAGTTGTAGTTCCTTCTCCACTGTCTAACAACATACCCAAGTCCTGACCTTCATTAAAAATCCTAACTAGACCCTATCAACCCCTCCAACTATCATATTATGTCTATCTTCCTTTCACAATGAAACTCCCAGAAAAAACTGTCTACACTCATTGCCTCTACTTCCTTTCCTTTCCCTCACTCAGTTCTCAGCCCTTTGCAGACTAACATCTTATCTCATCATTCAAGTGGAATGCTCTGTCTAAAGTTACCAGTGACTTCTTAGTTGTCACATTTGATGGTCTTTTCTCAATCCTTGGCCTTCTTGACCTTTCTGCAGCATTTGACACTGTTACTTCCTGATTATATTCTCTCCCTGGGGTTTTGTGACTACTCCTTATGAGTGGATGGTTCACAATCCATATCACACTGCCTTACTGAAAGTGTTCTCTCAAGATTTTGTCCTGGAGTCTGTCAGTCAGTCAGTCAATAAACATTCACTAAGTACTTACTGTGTGCTAGGCACTGTACTAAGCGCTGAGCATATAAGGAAAGGCAAGTGACAGTACCTGCTCCCAACAAGCTCACAATCTAACAGGGGAGGCAACACTCAAACAACAAGGTACAAAAAAGCTATTCAGAGGACAAACTGGGAATAATCATCAGAGGGAAGGTACCAGTATTAAAAGGGATCAGAACAAGCTTCCTGTAAAAGATGGGATTTTAGTTGGGACTTGAAGGAAGCCAGAAGGCGGAGAAGAGCATTCTAGGTGTGAGAAGACATCCAGTAAGAATGCCTGGAGTCGGGGCGGCCAGGTAGCACAGCGAGTAAGAGCACCGGCTCCAGTGTTGGACTGACCTGGAGATCGAATCCCGGGCTCAGACACTCAGCACCACACCCAGAAATAACTGGCTGTGTAACCTTGAGCAAGTTACTTAACCCCGATTGCTTAATAAATTAAAAAAAAAAAAAGAATGCCTGGAGTTGGGAGATAGAGTGCCTTGTCTGAGGAAGAGCAAGGAGAGTAGTATCACTGGGTTACAAAGTGAGCGTGTATGTGTGCAAAAGTGCCAGAAAACTGGAAAGGTGTGTTTGTGTGGAGACGGGTCATGAAAGTATGTGAACCCCATAGGATTTTATATCTGATCCCAGAGGTGAGAGAGAAGCACTTGAGTTTACTAAATGGGGGTGGGGGAGAGAGGAAGGCAGAGGAGGGGAGGAGAGGGAAAGGTGATATGTTAGATTTGTGCCTTGACAGCCAAGGTGGAAGGTGGAATGGAGTTTGGATCGATGAGGCAAGCTGACCAACCAGATGGAAATTGCAATAGTTCAGGCATAAGGCAATGATGGCCAAAAGTGACCAAGGTGGCAGCAGTGTCAGAGAAGGCTATGTATTCAGCCCTTGGCAACAGATTGGCTATTGGGAGTGAGGGTGAAGAGTAGAGGATGGCCCCTAAGCTATGCGCCTGGGTGACTGGAGGATGGCAATGCCTTCACCACTAATCAGGAAGCTACGAAGGAGGGAGCACTGAGGGAGGGAAAAAGGAGTCTGGCTTTTGACAGGTTGAGTTCAAGTTGTCTTTAGGACATTCAGTTCAAGATGCCCAATAGGCAGTTGGACATGTGAGACTGGATGTCAGTAGAGAAGCTAGGGCTGGATAAGTAGGTCTGAGAATCATCAGTAGAGAGATGATAATTGAATCCAAGGGAGCTGATGAGATCACCAAGTGAAACTGTAAAGAAGAAAAACAGAAAAGGGTCCAAGACAGAGAAAATGGCCTCTCTTTTGGGGGGTAAAATATGAAGCAAGGTTCTCAGCAGAGAAGGTAGTGGGAGGGAGAAGTTATAGGAGACTTGAGGAGGAATGAATAGGTCTGGACTCTAGAGCTGCTGTGGTGAGAGGGGCAGTATATTAATTAAAGAGGTGTAAAAGGACTGCCTGGCAGCAGTGAGAACTCAGATGAGATTTTATAAAATTAATTTGCAATGGATATCGTCAGCATGGCTTCCTGATTTTTCTACCTTTTTTCAACAGCATGCACGTAGCAGCAAAGGCAGTGGATGATGGAAGTGATACAAAACTGAGGGTTGGAAGGGCAAGATCAGTGATACAATAAGGAATTAGGGAATTTAAGAACCCTGGTTTACCAAGGTGTCAAAATTAGGAAGGAAGGAGAGTGTAGAAGTGCCAGAATGAAGGCCTGGGTAAGAACTGAGAAATCAAGAGATTGGAGGTTATAATATGTATCGACAACAGGGATTGGGGATTGTAAGGCAGAGGAGGGGGAGACAGAATTAAAGTAGATTGTGATGATATGAGGGAATTTTAGAGTTCATAAAAACAGAAGTAGAATATCGGTGGGTGAAGTCAAGATCAAGGGTATATAACTACTATCTTTATGGGTAGCTGAGTTGGGCTAGAAGAGTAGCTCATGGGAAATGAGTAAGTTGAGGAACTGTGAGGTCAGGATACTTGAAGGGGTATTAATAGGTATGTTGGCAAGTATCCTAGTATGAGGGCAGGAATGAAGAAGGAAAAACTGTGAGCAAAGTACCAAACTCATTCAGGGGAGTGTCCTAGAGGGCAACAAACAACAGCTATCAGAATTCTGAATCGGTGGTAGATAGGAATTAAGCAAAATGCAGAGGAGGAGAAGTTACTGAATAATGGTGATAGAGGAAAAGACTGGAAGTAACAATGTGGAGTAAGGAGTATTTCAACGCTTACCCTCAACCAATGGGGGTGGGCTGGAGGGGAGTGAAAAGCGTAGCCAGTGCTTAAAAGAGAAGCTTTGCCATCAGGACGGAGACGGGTCTCTCTCTGTGAGAGTCAGAAGATGGAAGGAGTAGAAAGGGACAAGGATTTAAGATGAAGGCAAGTTTGTGACAAGAAGTCACATCTATGCTCTACCTACATTGAAGGGTTGTGGTGAGGATCAAATGAGATATTTATAAAGCACTTAGTTAGCACAGTGCCTGGCACATCGTAGGAGCTATATAAACGCTTGTCTCCCTGAGGCCCAGAAGAACTCATTACCTCCCTCCCAGCTGAACCTTCTACCTCTGTTGAGAGCTTCGCCACCCTTCTGGTCACTCAGGCCCGCACCCTCCCTGTCTCACTTGGCTGCACACACTGATTCCACATCACTCTGCACTTCCATCTCCAGTTCTCCAGCCCAGACAGCCACCCCCCAGATCCAGGTCCTCCTCAGCTCCCCCATGTCCTGCTATGATAACTTCCCAACCTCCTGGGGAGATATTCCAGAAAGGTCTTGTGTGGTGTCTCTCCCCTTTTCACTCTGCTCCCTGCATCAGTGATTTTCCTCAAAAATGGTCTGATAACATCACTCCCTCATTCAGTTCATCACAACAACTCCCTATGGCCTGTAGAATAAAATAAAAGCTTCTCTGTTTGGCATTTAAGGAGGGCCCAAATGACCTTTCCAGCCTCAATGTGCCTCACTCCTTTTTCCTTACTCTCCTACTGAGACAAACTTCTTCACATGACACTACATCTTTTATCTTTGTCCATTGCTCGGGCAGCCTTCCGTGCCTGGGACGCACTTATCTCCTCACTTTCATTTCAAGAATCCAAGCATCACATTCTACAGGCAACCTTTCCTGATTCCTCCAGATGCTAGTGTATATAGTCTGTATTTTTTCCACATATGTACATACTGTGGTTCCCCCCCCCCCCAAATATAACTACCCTGAGGGCAAGGAATATTTCATGATTGTCTTGGTGTCCTTAGTGTATGGTACACAGTAAATGTTCAAAAGATGCTTGTGCACTAACCAGTGATGTTGCTCTGTAATTCACTGATTAGAGAAATCTGGAGGAGTAGGATTAGGGTGAAAAATAATGGGTTATGTTTTGCACATGCTGAGTTTGAAATGACCATGGGGCAGACAGGCAAAGATATCCAAAAGGTGGTTTGTAATGTGTGGCCTGAGTTCTAAAGAGAGATGGAGACTAAATAAAAAGATTTGGTAGTCATTGCTGAAAGATGATAATTGAATGTACTCAATATGGTAGCTGATGAAATCTTCAAAAAACCCTGTGTTAGAGGGCTTAAATCCCTTTCCTTCCCTATTTTCTTTATTTCTCTCTGGATTTCTTAAATACTCCACTGATGTAGCCTCAGAGCAAAAGGAAATAGTACAAAAAGTGAATTTCTCCTTTTCTGCTTGAATTACACATAATGGATCCTGAAAACTGGAGGAGCAAAAGGTCCAAAATAATTTACAAAATTGGGCCTGGCTTAATTCCAAGCCCTGCATGAAAGGACAATGCCTTGTGATTACAAGGTTTAGGAAGCAATGAAGATCAGAGTAAGAAAAAGATGGAGCTTACTGAGACTCAGTGATGATGATGGGTCAATATTAACTACAACTGGATATTTAGTCAAAAAGACCAACTATAACACATACATATATATCTACTCTGATATAAGTAATTCTCTAAAGAGAGACAAGTGGTGAGGCAGACAGTTTGAAGATTCTGTTTCTGCTGCCACTACTAAATAAATTAGTGGAGAGTGGAAGTAGGAAGGAGATTATTATAAGTTCCTTAAGGACTATATTCTATATCTTTTGCATCTCCCAGAGTTTATTACACTGTTAGGCATATAATCATTGCTTACTAAATATTTGCTGAATTGAAGACAAGTGGAGTCAGGGAGTGCAACATGGGAGAAAAATGAAAGAAAATGTTTTGTTTTTGAGGAGCTTACTCCTCCCCTATTCATCTACAGGTCCTATAGGTCAGTCAAATTGCAAGTTTTTGAGCCAGGAAGCTGGGCCTATTCATGAAGGAAGGAGGAGATTAAGGAATATTTTCCCACAAAAATCACTGATGAAGATTCTTTGGAATGGAATGAACAACCTATCATATTATAATTGCTAACCTGCTTGCGAAATCTGTCTTGAAAATGGACTCTCAAATGCTGGCTTACATTCAGGTCCTGTTCTAGCTGAATGATAGTGAAAAAAAACTAGTTCAGCCACTATGTTCAAAATCAAAAGACTGGGAACTCGGACAAAACTCTACTGCTGCCCCAATCAGGCTACACACAACTATTCCTGGACCCAGAAGATGGGACCCTCAAGAGAAAGCCTACCATAGCTTAAGATAACAGATAGATGCCAACAGGAGAACAGACCTGTCATTCTCAATTCATTCTCATTCATCCCATTAAGCTATTAAAATTTAAGGCTACACTAAGACTGTCGATGCACCCTGCATATCCACTTAGGGATCAAATCTTGTTATATCTATCTCAACATCTACTTGTCATCTCTCTCTCAACATCTATTGATCTGTTGTGGATCTAACTCCACTCATATAGTTATCACTTTAATTCAGGCCCTTATTACCTCCTTCCCAGATTACTTCAACAGACTGCTAATTGACCTCTCTGCATCAAATCCCTACTCCAATCCATTCTCCATGCAGCTACCAAAGCAATTTTCCTAAAGTGCACTTCTGAACATGTCACCACCCTACTATTCAATGAACTCCAGTGTGGGCAGGCATTTAAAATCCTTCACAATCTGGTCCCTACCTTTCCAGACTTTTTATACATTACTCCTCTCCATAGATTCAATGCTCTAGCCTTCCAAGCCTTCTCACTGCTTCTTGCACACGTTTGTGTCACACTCACCTTCATGTCTTTGTGCTGGCTGATACTTATGCTTAGAAGACTCCCTTTCTTCACCTCTGCATCTCTGATATTTGGGTTTCCTACAAGATTCAGTTTAAAAGCCATCTTCTGAAAGAGGCCTTCTGTCCTGCCTACCTCCTCCCCCTACAAGAAACATTCTATAAGAAATGATAAGCAGATGGCCTCAGAAAAATCAAGGAAGACTCATATGAACTCCTGCAAAGTAAGTAGAACCAGAATATTGTACACTGTAATTACAATACTGTAATGATGATCAACTGTGAAAGATATGGCTACTCTGATCAAAGCAAGGATCCAAGACAATTCCAAAGGATCCATGAAAAATGCTCCAGAGAGAGAACAAATGAACTCTGAATGCAAATTGACAGGTTTTTTTTTTACTTTTTCTTTGTCTATCTTCTTTTGCAACATGGCTAAATGGAAATGTGTTTTGCATGATTTCACAAGTATAATTAATATAAAATTATTTGCCATCACAAGGAAGGTAGAAAGATGGGAGGGAGATTTTGGAACTGAAAATTTTTAGTTTCTACTAAAAATGATTGTTAATTTTTTTAAACATATAACTGGGAAATATTTAACAAAATAAATTAAAAACAAATTTTTAAAAAGAAAGAAATTTACTCCTGAGATGAAAATTAACACGTTTCAAGAGAACCTGAACCTGAGAACTTGCCTGATTTAAATATCTCCATTCCCTCTAGGCTACAATTAAGGCAAACTTAGAAATATTTGCCCCTTCCTCCCTTTCCAGTCTTTTAACAGCTTTCTCCACATTCTGCAATCCAGTGACACTGATCTCCTTGTTATTCCTTGCACATGACACTCCATCTCCTGACTCCCTGCATTTTCATGGACTATCCCATGTGCCTGGAACTCTCTTCCTTCTCATCTCTGCCAGGTTCCTCCAAGTCTCAGCTAAAGTTCTATCTTCTGTAAGAAGTCGTTCTTAGGTCTCCTCAATCTTTGTACTTTTTTCTGAAATGATGTCTAATTTATCTCATATATGTCATCTCCTCCATTAGATTATGAACTCCTTGAAAATAGGGGCTGGTTTTTGCCTTCATCTGTATGTGCGGCTAATTTAGTATGGTACCTGACACATAGTGGGCATTTAATAAAGGCCTGTTGACCTGACTTAATATTTAATGTAATAAGGTGGTTTTGTGATAGAAGAATTAAAAAATATGGGACAAAGTCCTGTGAAGTCAATGCCAAATCATGCAGAGTAAGTGAATAAAGCAAAGAAAAATGTATTACACATTAAAAGCTTTTTCAATGATGTAAAACTATCTAAGGTTTATTGTATGTCAATAAGTTTAATTCTTTTCCCTTGTCTCAATTTGCACACTACTTGATAGAAATCAATGAACATTTATTAAGTGCATACTATGAAAAGGACTGCTGTGTTTTTGTCTCTGAATCCCTAATTTTGGCACTAACCAGGTTTTTGCTATTCTCCACATGTTCCACCTTGGGAAGTAACCACTTGGTGGGTGTAATATGTAAATTCAATCTAAGCCCTAACCCAGACATTTTCACTGAGCACTTCCCTGTGATCACAGGACACCACAAGCTGGAACCTAGGGTTAACTCCTGCTTTCCTAAACATAGTAAGTGAGAACTGCTGTCTCCTACTTAAGAACTCCCTTTCTCTGGATGCTTGCCCAATCCTACCATTCCACAATTCCTGTCTTTCTCTGTTCTCTTTTTGGAACTCACAATTGATCATTTAAAAACTTCCTTTCATCCTGCACCTTTTTAAACTCTTTGTGCTCACAGAAACCTGGCTCTCTCCAGAAGACAATGAATCCCTGGACACCTTTCTTCTAATGCTAGCTCTTATGCTACATGTCCCTTGACACAGCAGGCCCAAAGAAAGAATTAGCATACTTATTGCTTCTCACTGCTCTTCTAGACCCTTTGCCTCTCCTACTTTGAGGTTTATCCCCACCATCTATATCAGGAGTTCTAAATCTTTTTGTGTCATGGATTTCTTTGGCAGTATACTGAAGCCTATGGGCCTTTTCCCAGAATGTTTATAAATTCATAAAATAAGATTATGGAAACCTACAATTCTCAAAAAGTTAACAAAATATTTTTTAAAAGTTCATAGATCCCAGATTAAGAATCTTTGATCTACATGTTTGATCTACTGGCCTACTAACATACTACTGAACAAAGCTAGAGAAAAATCATAAAAATATGATGACTAGGTCGACTACAAATTTATGTTACATAACTTCAACTGGGTCCTCACTGCTGCAAGGCAATCCTTTTATACCTTCCACGTTATCACACTATCTCACTCACTACAGTGGCTTTTCCAAACCTTTTCATCTCTCATCAAACCTGCTTTGGTTCCCTCTGCTCCCACTCTCTCAGCTGGAAACTTTGCCTCATATTTTACAAAAAATAAACAAAAAACCAAGAAAATGAAATACTAAAGATGTTTGCCAAGGGCTCCTTTTCTTTTCCTCCCTCATTTCATATCACCCAGGTAGTACCTTTTGTCATGATCTGTTGTACTGTGTCTCACGAGGAAAAGCCCTAAGGCAAATTCCTCTACACACAGAGGTGATCCAAATGCAAAAAATTCCCTTTTTTTGTCCTTACTTTCCCACTTACCTTCCGTCTCCCCCTATTTAATAACCGCTTCCTAAACACAGGCTGCTTCCCTATTGCCTACAAACATACCAATATATCTCCCATCTCCAAAAAACCCTCACTTTGTCTGTCTATCCCCTATCTCTACTGCTTTTTGTAGCTGCTTAAGCAGCTTAATAAAACTGTCTACAATAGGTGCCTTCATTTCCTTTCCTCTCACTCTTCTTAACTTTCTTTAGTCTGGCTCCTAACCTCATAAATCAATGGAAACTACTCTCTCCAAAGCTATTAATGATCTCTTAATTGCCAAACCTAATCGAGTTTTCTCAATTTTCATCCTTCTTGACATTTCTGTAGTCTGTGACATTGTCAGTCACCCTCTTCTCCTTGATGATGGTGGTTGCTCTCCTTTCTTTATTTTGTTGTTGTTTTTTGCTTTTTTTGTTTTTTTTTTTGTTTTTTTGTGGGGAGGGCAATTAGGGTTAAGTGACTTGCCCAAAGTCACAGGGCTAATAATTGTGTCAAGTGTCTGAGGCCAGGTTTGAACTCAGGTCCTCCTGAATCCAGGGCCGGTGCTCTATTCACTGGGCCACCTAGTTGCCCCTCTCCTTCGTTCTTGAAGAAGACTAGTATGACATCACTATTTTAGAGTCAAGTTACAATGTGTCTGACTGTGGCTGATCAGACCAATACAAGCTTGACATGATCTACCAACAGGTTGGGCACAAATAGTCCATGGGAACCCTTGAGGTGGATTCTCTTAATCTGGGCATCTCACATTTCTTTTGAGTGACTTCAATTCTACTTTGCTCACAGAGCACAGCGCTTTCTCTGATGAAGGCACGCCATGCTGAACAATCCTCTTCTCGACACGACCATAATCTTAATTCTTCTTTGCTGGGCCTTCATCCAGGTCCTGCCTCATAATCACTGATGTACCACAATGCACTCTCCTCTTTTCCCTCTATACTACACTTCACTTGGTGATCTCATCAGTTCCCATGGATCCAATTATCATCTCTATGTAGATGATTCTCTAATCTACTTATTCAGCCCTGATCTTTTTGCTGACCTCCAGTCTCACACTTTCAATTACCTATTAGACATCTCGAACTGGATAGCCTATAGACTTCCTGAATTCAACATGACAAAAACTGAACTTATAACCTTCCTTCAAAAAACCCTCCCTTACAAACTTCCTCATTTCAGTTGAGGGTACCACAATCCTCCTAGTCACCCAGGCTTGCAAACTAGGCGACATCCTCAACTCCTACCTCTTACTCCCAATGTCCACTCTCTTGCCAAGGTCTGTTAACATTATCTTCATAACATCTCTTATGCTATGATTTTCTTTTCTCTGACACTGCCACCATCCAGATGTACCTCATGTCTGGACTATTTCAGCTGCCTGCCTCTAGCCTGTACCCACTTCAGTGCATACTCCACTTAGCTGTCAAAGAAATATTTTTTTTTTTACTATTTTTTTTTTGGTCTTTATTAATTAGTTCATTTACTTTGAGTTTACAAGATTTAGTTCCCCAGTTCTTTGAGTTTCAAATTTTCTTCCCCTCCCTTCCCTGCCATGGTGGCATACAATCAGGTATAGGATCTGCAGATACTTTCACATTAGACATTGTTCAGGTTATAAAGAAGGACTGTATCAGATGGAATGAACAATGGGAAAGAGGAAACAAAACCAAACAAAAAAAAGAAAGAGAGGAGGTAATTTGCTTCAATCTGCATTCAAACTCTGTTCTTTCTGGTTCTTTTTCTGAATGTAGACATCTCTTTCCATCATGAGTCTTTTGGAGTTTACATATAGCCCTGCAGTCCGGTCTATCAATACGTTGTGTCTGTAATTGTGTACAGATTTTTCCTGGTTCTGCTCTTCTCACTCAGCATCAGTTCATAAAAGCCTCTCCAGGTAAATATGAAGTCCATCTGCTCCTCGTTTCTTATGGAGCAATAGTATTCCATTACATTCATATACCATAACTTGTTTAGCCATTCCCCAATTGATGGGCATCCCCTTAATTTCCAATTCTTTGCCACCACAAAAAGAGCTGGTATAAATATTCTTGTACATATGGGTCTTCCTCCCACTTCTATGATCTCTTTGGGATAGAACCCTAGAAGTGGTATTCTGGGTCAAAGGATATGAAATTACTTACAGCCCTTTGGACATAGTTCCAGATTGCTGTCCAGAATGGCTGGATCTATTCACACCTCCCCAGCAATGTATTAGTGTTCCAACTTTTCCACATCCTCTCCAGCATTTATTATTTTCCTGTTTTGTCATCTTAGCCAATCTGACTGGTGATATGTGGTACCTCAGAGTTGTTTTGATCTGCATTTCTCTAATCAATAGTGATTTAGAGCATTTTTTCATATGCTTATAGAAATCTTTAATTTCTTCCTCTGAGAACTGTCTGTTCATATCTTTTGACCATTTATCAACTGGGGAATGACTTGTATTTTTATAGATTTGACTCAATTCTCTGTATATTTTAGAAATGAGGCCTTTATCAGAGACACTGGTTGTAAAAATTCCTATCCATTTGTAATGGGAATGTAAATTTAGAAGATCTTCCCTGCCCCTAGGCTAAAGTGCACCTGAAGCCTGGGGTGGGAGGCTTGTTTTTCAGTAGATACTTCTTGATTGGCCAGTGAGTCAATAAGGTTGTTACATTCTCTGAGCCAGGAGAAGGCTATATAAGCCCTGATGTGTAGCTTTGTTTTGGGGGCTCACTTTGAGAAGTGTTCTGTGATTTGATATGGATTCTGGGAAGCCGTTGTCTGGAGCCCGCCCCCCCCCCCTTTAAAAAACCCAGATGTTGATTTGATATGGATGTAATGGCTGGACAATTTGGAAAGCTGTTTACTTGATCTGTTTCTATCTTGATAATTCTGCCTGTATACTTTGAAGTTCGGGGTGCTGACCTTTTTCCCCTGACTAAGGTAAACGATATATGTCTGACTGATTAAAGTAAGCTTGTTAACCCCTTTTGAGTTGCTTTCCTTTATCAAAGCAGATCCAAGAACGTGTGGTGGCAGCAAACCCTTAGGACACTTGGGGTGCTTGCTGCTACACCATTTTCCCATTCCCCTCTTAATCTTGATTACATTAGCTTTGTTTGTACAGAAGCTTTTCAGGTTCATGTAATCAAAGTTATCCCTTTTGCAGTTTATAATGCTCTCTAATTCTTGTTTGGTCATGAAATCTTCCCCTCTCCATAAATCTGACAGGTAAACTATTCCTTGCTTTCCCAGACTGCTTACAGTATCATTCTTTATACCTAGATCATGCACCCATTTAGACTTAATTTTGGTATACGGTGTTAGATAATGGTCTATGCCCAGTTTCTGCCATACTATATTCCAGTTTTCCCAGCAGTTTTTGCCAAATAGTGAGTTCTGATTCCCAAAACTGGGGTCTTTGGGTTTATCAAAGAATAGATTATTATAGTCATTGACTACTGAGTCTCGTGTACCCAATCTATTCCATTGATCCACTGCTCTATTCCTCAGCCAGTACCAAGTAGTTTTGATGACTGCTGCTTTATAATACAGATTAAAGTCTGGTATAGCTAGGCCACCTTCCCTAGCATTTCTTTTCATAAATACCCTTGATATTCTGGACCTCTGGTTCTTCCAACTGAATTTTGTTACTATTTTTTCTAGGTCTATAAAGTAATTTTTTGGTAAATTGATTCGTATGGCATTAAATATGGAATTTAATTTAGGTAAAATTGTCATTTTTATTATATTAGCTCAACCCAGCCATGAGCAATTGACGTTTTTCCAATTAGTTAGATCTGACTTTATTTGCGTGAAAAGTGTTTTGTAGTTGTGTTCATATAGGTCCTGGGTTTGTTTTGGCAGGTAGATTCCCAAATATTTTATAATGTCTACAGTGACTTTAAATGGGATTTCTCTTGCTGTTGGATTTCATTAGAAATATGCAGGAATACAGAGGATTTATGTGTATTTATTTTATATCCTGCAACTTTGCCAAATTTATTTATTGTCTTAAGTACTTGATTCTTTAGGATTCTCTATGTATATCATCTTTTCATCCGCAAAGAGTAAGAAATCTTCTTAAAACACAGATCTGCCCATGTCATGCCCCCTCCCCCAACTCCAACTCTAGTGGCTCCCTATCATCTTGAGGATTAAATTTAAAATCCTGTTTGGCATTCAAAAACCTTCATGCCCCACCCCACCCCCAATCTTCTTATATCTTACACCCCACCATGTACTCTGCAATCCAGTGACACTAGTCTCTTTGTTTTTCCTCAAACAAGATACTCCATCTCCTGACTCCAGGAATTTTCACTGGCAGTCCCTCATGCTTGGAATGTTTTCCCTTTTTATCTCTCCCTCCAACTTTCTATGGTTTCTTTCAAACACCAGCTAAAATCTTGCTTTCTATAGGAAGGTTTTTCTGATCTACCCTAATGCTAGTGCCTTCCCTCTGTTGATTATTTCCAATTTATTCTATATATAATTTGTCTGCACATAGTTGTTTGTATTTTGTCTCCCCCATTAAGACTGTGAGTTCCTTAAAAACAGGGACAATCTTTTATATTTCTTTGTAACCCCAGAGCTTACTCAGCACAGTGCCTGACACATAGTAGGCACTTAAACATTTATTGACTTACTAACTCCAGATGACCTTCCTTCTTTTCTCAAGGAGATCAAAACTTGGTTTATAGTCTCTCTCTTCAAACTGATTCCTGCCCTCAAACTTGGGACTTCAATATACAAGTTAATGTCACATCCACTGGAATGGGCACAATACCTAAGATCTAGCCATCACCTTTGATGGAGCCACCTCCATTATGCTGAACTTTAAAATTCCCATCATAATCTCCTCTATTCCCATCTTTCCCCATGGCTTACTCCAAACCCTAATCCTAGGCCCTCCTATCATTCCACAACCTCCCAGTCCCTCTATCATTCTTGTTCTAGCTGCACTTTCTTTTATTTGTAGTCTTGATCTTATAGTCATACAATTCAACTATATGATGACTCCCAGACTCCTTGGCTACACTATAGTCATATTGTTGCAAGTGAAATTTAACAAAAGAGTGAACTAAGGCATGCTTCTCCGAGCAAGTTTATGGTTTGCTAGCTGGGGTGCTACCAGCCAATGCAGGTCCAAGGCTTGCCTCAGTTTCTAGCCAAAGACCCCAATTTGAAGATGCAGTTCATTTTTATAAGCATAGAACAAAGGACACAACAGAAATCACATCACTGGTTATGGAATTAGCAACATCATGGGGTTGAGAGATCATAGGTGATTACATTAAAGAAGATGGACACAAACATGTGGGAAGATGACTACTTCTCTCCATCTCAAAAGGAATGCTTAATGAATTTATGAGGCCCAGCTGTATCCTGAGGTCACTAGAACTAGGAGATGCAGACTCATAGGAGTCTGAGAATTAGATAAAACCACCTTTAACTGGCAAGGATGAGGCTGAAGATGGGACATGGTCAATTTGTTTGTGCCCAAGGATAACAGACAAATGCCATCAAGTTTTCTCAGAGTTGAAGTCATGAGAGAAGACAAGGATTTCTTTGCCAGGAATGATTTGCAGATGGTGTTGAGATAACAGTTGCCTTAGCTCAGAGTTTTTCTTTAACAGCAGTTGTGAGAAAGCTTAAAACTTTTACATCTAGCTCGGTAAGGGTGGTTAAATTTTGCACTCATAAGTTTCTTTACTTGGACAAAGAGACTCAGGTTTTTATATAGAATACATAATATGGTTACAGAATAGAATCAATTAAAGAGTGAAATAATATAAAGTATAGGATCAAAATTATAAAATAAACTCACAGAATAAAATAAAATAGAAAATACATTAGCAATGTCTGATTTTGACAAGGTCCTGCCAGTTCTCATTCTTGGGTTATCCTCACCACCTGCCTTCCTTTCAAGCAGCTAAACAATGCAGTGCCAAATGGGTCCATTGCAAATCCATGTTATCTAATCTCAGTGGAACCTTCACTGCTTCATGACAATCCTTTTAGTCTTCCCTGATCGACTATATCACTCCCAAAACAGCTCTTTCAATCCTCAAGATCCTTCACCTCCCAAATAGAATATTTAGGTCAGTAATTGTTAACCCCCTCATCTTCCTTGCTCAAAACCCCTCTAAATATTCATTCTCTTTTCCCTTATTCCTGTCTCTGAGGAAGAGGTAACCTTACTTCTTGCAAACAAAAAAAAAAGAGAGAGAGAAACTGAGGAGCCATAATGGCATAGAGAAGGCAGGGATTTGCCTGAGCTCTCCACAAACTGTTCCAAACAACTTTAAATAATGCTTCAAAACAAATTGTGGAGTGGCAGAACCACAAAAGAACAGGATCAAAAACTTTCTAGCCTAAGCCAACTTAGAAGGTCAGTAGGAAAGGCCTGTTGCACCAGGGTAAGAATAGAGTACATTTGAAGGCAAGCTGCACCCCAGCAAACCAGCAATAGACCTTGGGGGTGACTGAATCAGTGGTGGCAGTGGTGGTTTCTAGTCCTCTTAGTGCACAGATGGAAAGGGGGTCGGAAGAAGATTACAGAGGTGTCTTTGCTGACACCGAGGGCAAGATTCTGATGCACTGTCTACATTTGGGTGACAATCCTAGAATACAGAGGTGCACTAGAACACCACAGCTTGCAGCTGACTCAGGGAACTGGGACCCTGTCACAGTTCCAGGACAGAAAAGAATGCTTGTGGTCACTCAAAGACCAGAGAACAGGCCAGGAGATTAGGAAAACACACCTCTCCCTAGATCATACCACTTTGGGAGAACTGAAAACTTACAGGTCCCCAGAATTATCTCTGAAAATAGCTACAGAAAAGACCTGAAGCTTGGCAGAGCCTCACTTTAGCACAGAGTTAAAAGTCAAGAAAGAGGCTAAAAAATGAGCAAAAAGCAGAAAAAGATTCTGACTACACAAAGTTACTATGGAAAGAGGGAAGACCAAACACAACCTCAGAAGACAACAAAGTCAAAACTGCTACATCCAAAGTCTCAAAGAAAAATATGAATTGGCCTCAAGTCATGGAAGAACTCAAAAGGCATTTTAAAAATCAAGTAAGAGAGGCAGAAGAAAAATTGGGAAGAGAAATGAGAGTGATACAAGAACATCATTAAAAAAAAAACACCAACAGCTTGGTAAAGGAAGCACAAAAAAAATTAATGAAGAAAATAACACCTTTATTTAAAAAAAAGGCCAATTCCACTTATGCTCTACAGTTCAGTCTTTCTTATCTCTTTCAGGAGCCTAACCCGTCCATTAATCCTTCTCCCATCACTCTCTCCTTTGGTGTCTCATCTTTTGTTTCTCTACAGGCGCTTTCCCCAGTGTCTACAAACATTTTCAGGTGTACTCTATCCTTAAAACACATTTATTGGACCCTACCATCCCTTCAGGTTATCAACTTATATATCTCTCCTCCCTTTCATAGCCAAAGACCTAGAATCAATTACTCTTGTTGCTTCTATCCCATCACTCAACTGAAACTCTCTAAGGCTACCAACGATTTCTAAGCTGCTAAATCCTTTTCTCATTTCTCAACCTCCTTAACCTCTCTGAAATTTCTAATATTGCCAACCAAACTCTCCCAGACATTCTCTCCCTTGGCTTTTAGGCCAGCTGGTTCTCCTTCCACCCTGTCTTCTTTATCCATAGCTTGTTCCCTTAGTATGATGGTCCACCTACATTCTTTCCAATGATCTCACCAGCTGCCATAAGTTCTAGTCTTCTCTCTCTCCATGTTATTCCTAAATCTATATATCCAACCCTAATATCTCTCTGAATTCTAGTCCTGCATCAGTAACTGTACACTGGATTTCCTATAGGCATTTCAAGCTCAATATATCCAAAATGGAACTCACTATCTTCCCCACCAACTCAAGAGTTCTCCAAATTTCCCTATTTTTGTGGAGAGCATTATCTCAATCACCCTCCCTCTTTTTTCACCTTCTATATCCAATGAGCTGCCGAACTGTGTTTATGGTTTTTAAAACCCCTTTCTCTGGCGAATACAGAATTTATCTATATGCCAAAGGGTCTGTGAGGACTTCCTCATTTCAGGAGTGCTCATCCCACCATCCCACTGGACAAGAATGACTCCAACTCATTCATGCCTCCTAATTCCATGTAGTTCTTACTCACATTCTCGCCCAAGTTTACACACCAAGTCCAACCAATGTGCTTCAAGGTCTTTCTTGCTTTTTCCCAACATTGTAAGAGTACCAATGGAGAATTATGCCCATCCTACAATCTTGCCACATGACCAGTCCATCTTCTCTTCCTTTTATACATTTCTGTGACAACATCCTTTACTCCTGCTATTCTCTGAAGTTCTCTACTGGTTATATATCGTAACCTGTTCCTACCTACCATGTACCTCTCCACTAACCTCCATCTCTAGCTCACAAACAGTAATGTACCACGTTCTGCTCTCATATAGTAAAATACTAGTATTGAAATGATTATCTACATATTCACTCAAGATTTACTGATTGCCTACATACATGGTACTCTGGTACTGTAGAGAGGAGCAAAATATATGAAATAAAGGAATTTGTACTAGTTGGTCTCTAACTCCCTATGAATAAAACATAATTCATAGCTTCAAGAAGGTAAAAAGATAATACAGAAATGGCTACACTTAAATGTTAAAGGCAGCATGGGATATATCACAAGAGTGGCATATACGCATGTATGCACACACATGAAGACAAAGCTACATTCAAGATGTGGTATTTGAGCTGGACTTTAAGGATGAGCTTAATTTTAGCAGGATGACTTAGGGGGGAAGAATATTTTAAGTAAAGGGATGGCATGAGCAAAGATATAAAGGTAATAAAGTTATATATGTGAAATGAAGATGCTATGTGTTCACAGATAAATCACTTAACCTCTCTGGGGTCTGTTTCCTCATCTGTAAAATGGGGATATTAATAAGCACACCACACACCCACCCCACAGAGATGCTTTGGTCAAGAAAACTGTTTATACATCTGCAAGCACATAATTATTGCCCAGTTTGTCTGAAATACGGGATATATACAGAGAAGTACCGTGAGTTCAGGTTAAAAGGTTAAGTTGAACCATGAATGAGTCTGCACTGTTTTGTAGATAACTGTGGAGGGGAAGACCATTGAAGACAGATGAGTAGGGAAATGAGTCTATCAAAGTTCCATTGTTCTCTTTTTATTGTTCCAAGTTCTAGGGTATGGAATGGAGGACAAAGAAACTAGGTCAGGAGAGACATAGGATTACATCAAGAAAGATATAAGCTTAAAGAAAGGGACAGATGCAAGAGAATTAAGAAATGAAAAAATAATAACACAGAAATGTTTATCAACTATCAACTCCTGCAAAGAGAAACTCATTTCTGGGGAAAGTCTAATAATCCTAAGAACACATCATGCTATTTGCTCCACTGTGCCAGCACTCATATTCTTCCCCACTTGGCATACAATACTTCTCCCCCCTCTACCTAAATTTTTGTTGTTGCTTGGCCATTTTTCAGTTGTCTGACTCTTCAGGACCCCATTTGGAGTTTTCTTGGCAAAGATACTGAAGTGGTTTATCTTTCCTTCTCTAGCTTATTTCACAGATGAGGACACTGAGCCAAACAGGGTTAAGTGTTAAGCCCATGGTCACACAGATAGTAAATGTCTGAGGTTAGATTTGAATTCGGGTCTTCCTGACTCCAGGCCCAGCATTCTATCCACTGTGCCACCTAGATGCCCACCTAAACTCTATGCATTCTTTAAGATCTAGGTCAAACCCCAATTGTCCCATAAACTTTCTTTAATTTTAGACTTTATTGATTTCCTCTTTTCTTAACTCTTACAGCATTTAGATGCTATACCATATAATTCAGCATTTAACTACAAGGTTTTTCATAAAGTCTTTGTGTCCTTTAATAACACAGGTAGGGTATGATAAAAGCAACCTATAAAATGCATTTAAAAGAATATTTATTATCCTTCAGGACAACTACATGACACAACTGGACTAAAGTATATTATTTCATATACCATGCTAAATGGAAAAATAGTTACCTTACAGAAGGTGAACTGTTCAAATGACGGAAGAATTAAGTCCACTTCAGGCACAAGGTGAAAATAAACAACTTATTCCTTTATTAAAGATTATTGAATGTTTCTATAATATCTACAACCTAATTCAACAAGCATTTATTAAGCTCCTACCGTGTTTCCCCGATAATAAGACACTGTCTTATTATTTTTTCTGGACAGAAAAACACCAGAGGGCTTATTTTCAGGGGAGGGCTTATTTTAATGAACATGACAGCAATTTTAATAAATAGGTAAATGTGAACAAAAAAATGTACCTTTATTCAATAAGCAAATCACTGGGGAAGAACAGGATGACGCGCTCACTGCTGCAGCTCTGATTGGATGCAGCTCAGAGCGCGGCATGCTTTTCACGGGGGGGGGGCGGTGCATACAGTAATGTAGCGTATAGCGCAGGGGATCACCTTCACTACAGTAGCAATCTCAATAGGGCTTATTTTCGGGGGAGGGCTTATTTTAGAGGAATCTTACACAGTAAGGGGAGGGTTTATTTTCGGGATAGGTCTTATTATCGGGGAAACACAGTATTATGTGTCAGGCCCTGGGACTATAAAGCTGAAACAAATAGTCTCTCTCAGTGAGCTTATATTCTACAGGGAAATATGAATACATATGGTATTCATAGCCCTTTGCAACAGACTTATCTCCAACTTAAAAGTCCACAGAAACTCACAAACTAGCTCAACCCCCTGCACCTAATCTTTTAAAGAATTATTAGAAAATACTTTACTCACTTAGAATTGTGATACAAACGCCGCACATACTGATGGAAACTAAATGTGTCTTCTCTAATCAAACACTAAATCTGCCTCTTTTTTTTTTAAAGTTTCATAGGTTACATTTATTGTTTTTCCATGTAGGAATGTTAATAGTTCAACTTTGGCCAGGTGGCTCAGCAAGCAAGAGCACCGGCTCCAGTGCTGGGACGACCCGGATCAAATCCGGGCCCAGACACTCAGCACCACACCCAGAAACAACAACTGGCCATGCAACCTCGAACAAGCCACTCAACCCTGATTGCTTCAAAAAAAAAAAATAGTTCAACTTTGATAAGTTCCTTATGATTTCTTTTCCCTGTTTACCTTCTCATAAATCTGCCTCTTAACACTACAGGTCACTGTACAACAGTGGTTCTCAAATTTTTGGTCTCAGAAAACCTTTACATTCTTAAAGACCAAATATCCCCAAAGTATATTAAGAGTTCTCAAAAGAACTGCAAAACCTCAAAAATAAAAAAAAGAAAGAACAAAAAGCTCCAAATCACTAATGAGAGATGCAAATCAAAACAACCCTGAGAATTGGAAAAGATGACAAAAAAATGTCAGCAGTCAATGTTGGAAGGGTTGTGGGAAGATAAGCACACTGATATATTGTTGGTGAAGCTGTGAAGTGGTACAACCATTTTGGAAAGCAATGTGGAATTATGCAAATAAAGTGCTTAAAATGACCATACCCTATGAACTCTCTAGAGACTCCATTACTGGGCTTATGCTCCAAAGAAGCCATTGGTAAGAAGAAAATTCCCATACTCCAAAATATTTATAGCGGCATTTTTGTGATAGCTAAGAACTGGAAACAAAATAGATGCCTATTAACTGGAGAATAGCTAAACAAATTGTGGTACATGAGTATGATGAATACAGAGAAGCACCAAAAGATCTACATGAACTGATACAGAGTGACACAAGCAGAGCCAAGAAAAGAATATACACAATAACTAACAACAGACTAAATGGAAAAAAACAATGGCACATCAAAAAATCAAAAGAAAATAACAATTATAAACATCAAGTGGGATTTGAATGAAGAGATATGAGAAAACACTACCAACCTACTCATTCATGGAGATGGGAGGTCCAAAGGTGCCACACATTGCATATGTTTTCAAACTTTTTCAATTTTTGATCAATTGTGCTTACTTTTTATTCTCTCTTAAAAAATACAGTCATATGGAATGGCTCTCAGGGAAGAAGAGGGAGAAGGATACATGGGATACTATGATGATATAAGAAACAGAAAACATTAATAAATTTATTTTTAAAAATAAGTAATGGCAGAGTAAAAGCAGGTACTTGTTTAAGCTCTCCCCCAAAGACCTCCAAACACCTGTAAAAAATGATTCTAAACCAATTCTAGAGCTGAGGAGCCCACAAAGTGACAGAGTGAAACACATCTCCAGTCCCAGACAGCCTGAAAGCTCGACAGGAAGAGTATATTGCATTGGGCTGAGAATGGAGTGCAATCCAGTATGGACTGCGTTGGGTACAAATGAGGCTGAAGCAAGCCTCAGGGGACTGAACTGCTGGCAACTGTGGCAGTTTCCGACTTCTCAAGCCACAAACACCAAGAAGAGCCTGGAAGGTCAGTGGGGGAACTCTGAGGGCCTTGGGTGAAAAAGTGTGTGGTCCAATCCTAGCCCCGGGGCTGCCAAGGTAGTGGGGGTGGCAGCAGTAGAAGCAGCTGCTTTAGGAGCTCTGGGGCCCACAAACGTGGGGGATCCAGTGGCTGATATAAAATCCCTGAAGCATGGGGCAGTGCCCCCACCCCTACTGGAAGCAGAGTCCTGCCTTGATAGGGGTTACAAAGTCAAGTATTTGGCTGGGAAGATGAGAAAACAGTATAAAAAAAGTCAGACTATAGAATCTTACTTTGGTGACAAAGAAGATCAAAACATATAACCAGAAGAAGAAAATAGAGTCAAAGCTTCTACATCAAAAGTCTCCAAGAAAAATATGAATTGCAGGCCATGAAAGAGCTCAAAAAGGATTTTGAAAATAAAGTGAGAGAAGTAGAGGAAAAATTGGGAAGAGAAATAAGAGTGATGCAAGAAAATCATGAAAAACAAGTCAACAGTTTGTTAAAGGAGACCCCAAAAATACTGAAGAAAATAACAACTTAAAAAATAGACTAGATCTATCTTATAAATGCTTTAAAAGAAGCATAACACAACCAGAAGTTGGAACTGTTTTATTATTTGATATATACTGTGTTAAAAATTGATTACTTAATAAATTTATGTATGTATTGAAGCCCGTTATTAATTCCCTAGTAAAATCTCAATCTCCTGATGGGGGAATGAATAGTGGATTAATATAAAGTATACAAAACTGGGTTCTAATGTGAATTTCTTAAACATAACAATTGCCCAAGGTTCCAATTTTGATTTTCTAAGAATGATAAGGATATAAGGCTTAGGAATGGTAATTTAAAATTGTGTCAAAGTCAGTTTTGTAGGAGAATGGATATAAGAAAGTGGATTTCTACAGGAAGATGAAAAGATGTTGAGATGCGCTGCTGAAGATGGCCACAGGCAACAAGGAACTGAACTTCTGTCAGATGATGTACCCTCCCCCCTCTACCCACCAGACAGTTGTGTGAGAAGAGACCTCTGAATCTAAAATGGATAACTGAACCTTATTATTTTCTTCTGGGTCTCCATATCTCTACTTAAAAAGGAGACTGTCCCCTTGTAATTTGTCAATGTGTCAATCTTACTTTTTTTTTTTTAAAGCAATCGGGGTTAAGTAACTTGCTCAAGGTTACACGGCCAGTTATTTCTGGGTGTGGTACTGAGTATCTGAGCCCAGATTTGATCCCCAGGTCATCCCAACACTGGAGCCAGTGCTCTTACTTGCTGAGCCACCTGGCTGTCCCTTGTCAATCTTACTTAAAGGGGAGATGGATAAGGGGAAGAATTCATATGGGAAAGTGAGGAAGTACTGGTTAGATTTGAGAAAGCTATGGAAACAAAAAAAATTGATACAAAAGGGGAAGGAGTATAAGATATGACTGAATTTTGTTTCCATGGAAATTATAATAAAACAGAAATTATATGAAACCTGATTTGAAGCCATACTGATGGCTAACGTCAGAGACAAAAACTGCTTGAAGAGGGCAATGGGGGAGGCTGGCACCTGAAAATCAGCATATCTACTAATTTTCTTTGTTCTAAGAAGGCCTCTTTCTTGTCTCATTGACAAAGGATGGGGATAAGGGTCAGATTCAGACCCTATCTCAGATTATGGAACTTTTGTTACTGATATACTGATCTAGAATCTTCAAGCTCAGCTTTTGTCAAAATCTATTAGCAACTGAGGAGAAACCTTTCTCATGCTATCTGATGCAGACAAATGGAGAGGAGACTAAAAATATTCTGGCATGGCATTTCCTTTTATAAAGAATAAAGTATATGAAGATGAGAAGGAAGGGGGAACTGAAATGTGGAAATGAAAAGATGTAATCAAGGTATTGGATTTGGTGAACCTTGAAATGTTAACCAATGGGATTCAAGGCATGAAATTCAAATCTAGATGAATTATAAAAGGACTGTGTAACTAGCTTAACTTTGTATTTGATCTTTCACAAGGGTTTATAAAAGGCAAAGTTACCCGTCTGAAATGACATGAAATAAAAATCTTTTTTTCTAAGTAAAAAAAAAAAAAAAATAGACTAACTTTAACAGCAAAAGAAGTCCAAAAAAACCGATGAGAAGAATGCCTTAAAAAGCAGAATTGTTCAAATGAAAAAGGAGGTTCTAAAGCTCACTGAAGAAAATAATCCCTTAAAAATTAGAATGGAGCAAATGGAAGCTAATGACTTCATGAAAAATCAAGATATCATAAAACAGAACCAAACGAATGACAAAAAATAGAAGACAATGTGAAATATCTCAATGGAAAAACCACTGACCTGGAAAACAGATCCAGGAGAGATAATTTTAAAATTATTGGACTACTTGAAAGCCATGATCAAAAAAAGAGCCTAGACATTATCTTTCAACAAATTACCAAGGAAAACTGCCCTGATATTCTAGAACCAGAGGGTAAAATAGAAACTGTAAAAATTCACCAATCACCTCTTGAAAGAGATCCCAAAAGGAAAACTCCTAGGAATAGTGTAGCCAAATTCCAGAGTTTCCAGGTCACAGAGAAAAAAAACTGCATGCAGACAAAAAGAAACAATTCAAGTATTGTAGAAATACGATCAAGATAACACAAGACATAGCAGTTTCTACATTAAGGGATCGAAGGGCTTGGAATATAATATACCGGAGGTCAGAAGAGCTAGGATTAAAATCAAGGAATCACCCCCAAGAAAAACTGAGTATAAAACTTCAGGGGAAAAAAGGGGCATCCAATGACATAAAAGACCTTCAAGCATTCTTGATGAAAAAACCAGAGCTGAACAGAAAATTTGACTTTCAAATACAAGACTCAAGAAAAGCATGAAAAGGTAAACAGGAAAGAGAAATCATAAGGGACTTATTAAAGTTGAACTGGTTACATTCCTACATGGAAAGATGGTATTTGTAAATCATGAGACCTTTTTCAGTATCAAGGTAGTTGGAGGAAATAGATAAATAGACAGATGGCACAGGGTAAGCTGAATATGAAGGTATGACATCTAAAAAACAAAATTAAGGGGTGAGAGAGGAATATATTGGGAGAAGGAGAAAGAGAATGGGGAAAATCATTTCACATAAAAGAGGCAAGAAAAAGGTTTCACAATGGAGAGGGAGATAAGAGGGAATGAGTTAATCTTATTCTCATCAAATTTGGCTTGCGAGAACATACACACTCAATTGGGTATCTTACCCTACAGGAAAGTAAAGGGGGGGGGGGGAATGATAGAAGGGAGGGCAGATTGGGGGAGGGGGTAATCAGAAGCAAACTTCTTAAGAAGGACAGGATCAAAGGAGAAAACAGACTAAGCTGGAGGGGGCAAGATAGGAGGGATAGGTGGGATATAGTTAGTCTTTCAAAATATGACCATTATGGAGGTATTTTGCATAACTGTACATGTATAACCTATATCGAATTGCTTGCCTTCTCAATGAGGGTGGATGGGAAGGGAAGAAGGAAGAAAATTTGGAACTAAAAGTTTTAAAAACAAATGTTAAAAAAAATTGATTTTTACATGCAACTGGGAAATAAGATATACAGACAATGAGGTATATAAATCTGTTTTGCCGTACAAGAAAGGGGAAAGGGGATGGGGGTGATGGTGATAGAAAGGAGGGAAGACTAGGGGGAAGGAGTAATCAGAATGTATGCCAACTTGGGCTGGGAGAGAGGGAAGAGATAGGTAGAAAATTTGGAACTCAAAATCTTGTGGAAATGAATGTTGAAAATTAAATATATATTAATAATTTTTTTAAAGTAAAAAGATTGAGGACTCCAAAGAGCTTTTATATATGGGTTTTTATCAACTGATATTTACTGTATTAGAAATTAGAACATTAGTATTACTATGAAAATAATTTTGGCATCATAGACCTCTTCCTTTCCAAAAGGGTCTCAGGGACCCTCCAGGAGTACCTAGAACACACACTGAGAACTGATGCTATATACACAATGAGAATTCAGTATATTTAAGAGGGCTGTCACACAGATAACGCAAATTCATTATGTCCAAAAGGGAACTCCTATTTCTCCCCAAACTTCTCTCTTCTCCAACCTAGCAATTACTGCATGTAGTTGTTAAACTAACAATCTTAAAACAAAGATGAGACTATATCACCCCCTATTCAAAATTTTTAATTGTTTCTGGGATAAAATATAATTGCCAGTTCACCATTTAAAGTCCTCCACAATCTAGCTTCCATTTACCTTTGCAATTTTATTTCATATCCCACCACAACCAACACTACCACACACACTTTCTTTGTTCAAAACAAATAGTCCTAGACCTGTTTCCCACATAAAAAATTCCATCTCCCATCTCCATACCTTTGCTCAAATGTTTTCAACTGCCTGGAATGCACTCCCTCCTCACCTTCACCCTGTGGAATCGTTCTTTACACTTAACACACAGCTCAGGTACCATATCTTATAGGAGGATTTTCCTCCAATTGTTAATATCTCTCTCTCTTTAAATTTCTTTGTATATATTTGGTATTTACCTACTTATATACATTAGTTTTTGTTTAATAAATGTTTGAGGAACTGAAATGAAATTAACTGATGCTGAGAGCCTGGAGATAGTATTCACAGAAAAGCCACAAATTCGATTAAAAGACTAGAAAATATTGAGATATCTGAAAGATTTAAAGAACTTTTAAAATTCTGTGGATTAAAGAAGTCTAAGAGCATTAACATATGCCTTCTAACAAAAAGTCTCTCATGTAGTGGATGTTGTGAAAAACTTAGCTGTTATCTCTACTTTGGTGTAAAGCACAGTACATGGAATTCAGGCTAGCTTTCTGACAGTTACTTAAAACTGAAGAAGTCACCCTAGATATCTGTAAAGTTGATGTGAGAAATGGAATAGAAGTCTCCACGCTCTAGGGTTACACGATTTTATCTTTCTTAGATTGTAAAAAATCAGATAATGTGCCAAAGAACTCTGACCTGACCAGTAATAAAAAATTACAATTTTACTGCTGGTAATATGTTAAAGTTAATTTACAGATTAATGATAAGAGGTCTCATTTGTGGTTTAGCACATAGTATATATGTCTACATATATATCACAGTAGTACTGCCATATCGTGGCTCTTTTTTCCTACTCCCATCATATTTGCTACCCTTTTATTTTATTCTTTGTGTGACATATACTTCTTTTGTTCTGTTTACTGTTTGTTTCAAAATCTAAAGGATAGAAAGGACTTTAGACATCATCTTATTTCTTCTGGATCTAGGCAGATGGCGCAAAAGAATTTGGGGAGGCTAAAGACACATCTTGTTCTTGGTTTAGGTCACTGACTTCCCTAAAAATTTATCAAGTTAAGATAATGATCTGGGGGGGGCGGAGTCAAGATGGTGGAGTAGAAACAGGACCTCTGAGCAGCTCTGGCTTCCACCTTCCCCAATCCATGTAAAAGGGGACTCTGAACAAACTGTGGAGATGTAGAACCCACAAAATGACACAGAGAAGCTAACCTCCTGCTGAGGAGAGCCCAGCAGGGCCACAGGAATCGGCTAGTGCAGTACTCTGGGAGCCAAGCCCAGGCCCGCATGAGCCAGAGGTTTTAGCCCCAGGGCGGGCTGGACCAGCCACAGGCCAGAGGGACTCCAGATCACCAGCAGCTGTGGTGGTTTCCAGAATTACCATGTTTCCCCGATAATAAGACCTATCCTGAAAATAAGCCCTCCCCTTACTGTGTAAGATTCCTCGAAAATAAGTCCTCCCCTGAAAATAAGCCCTATTGAGATTGCTACTGTAGTGAAGGTGATCCCCTGCGCTACACGCTACGTTACGGTACCCTCTGTATGCACCGTCGCCCCCCCCCCGTGAAACGCACGCCGCGCTCCAAGCTGTATCCAATCAGAGCTGCAGCAGTGAGCGCGTCATCCTGTTCTTCCCCAGTGATTTGCTTATTGAATAAAGGTACATTTTTTTGCTCACATTTACCTGTTTATTAAAATTGCTGTCAATGTTCATTAAAATAAGCCCTTCCCTGAAAATAAACCCTCTGGTGTTTTTCTGTCCAAAAAAATAATAAGACAGTGTCTTATTATCGGGGAAACACGGTACCAACACATAGACGCAAAGGACAAAGTGAGAGGTCAGTGCAGTCTGGACTTTGGGAGCCAGTAGTTCAGAGTGCGATGGCTTTTGCCCCCAGGGTGAGAAGCCACTGAGGGCTGCAGCGCAGTCACGTGGCAGCTTCAGCTCCTGGCCTGCAGAGTGTAAGGGGACCAAACCACCAGTATGAGGGGTATTCACTCTTGCTTTAACCTGCTTGGATCTCGATTGTGGTCTAGGGTGGAGGTCCTGGGGTATGTAACCAGCTTGCCAGGTGTGGAGGCTTCAGAGAGGGCAACCAACTAATACCTCCGGCATCTGAGAAAACCCCAGCGTTTGGGACGAAAGCTCCCCTGTCTGATGGCAGAGTCCTACTGTGGCAAAAAGCCTAGGGGTCAAGTGACTGAGGGGCGACATGACCAGGCAAAGGAAACAAAGCAGACAGAAGATTCCAACATTACACTCCTATTTAGGGGACAAAAAGGAGCAAAGCACGGAACAGGAGGAAAACAGCGTAGTCAGAACTCCTACACCAAAAGCTTCAAAGGAAAATACAAGCTAGTTACAGGCCACAGAAGACCTTAAGAAGCAGATAAGAGAAGTGGAGGAAAAATTGGGAAGAGAAATGAGAACAATGCAAGAAAATTATGAAATGAGACTCAACAGCCTGACTGAGGAAAATAATTCCCTAAAAAACAGACTAACTCAAATGGCAAAAGAGGCTCAAAAAGGCAATGAGGAGAAGAATGCCTTAAAAAGCCAAATTTGCCAGATGGAAAAAGAATCTCAAAAGCTCAATGAGGAGAATCATTGCTTCAGAATTAGATTGGAGCAAATGGAAGCTAGTGACTTTATGAGAAATCAAGATGTTGTTAAACAGATCCAAACAAATGAAAGAATAGAAGGCAATGCAAAATATCTCATGGAAAAAACCACTGACCTGGAAAATAGATCCAGGAGAGATAATTTAAAAATTATTGGACCACCTGAAAGCCATGATCAAAGTAAGAACCTAGAAATCGTCCTCCAGGAAGTTCTCAAAGAAAACTGCCCTGATGTTTTAGAACCAGAGGGCTAAAATAGAGGTTGAAAGAATCCACCGATCACCCCCTGAAAAAGATCCCAAAAAGAAAACTCTTAGGAATATTATAGCCAGGTTCCAAAATTCCCAGCTAGAAGAGAGAATATTACAAGAGCCAGGAAGAAACAATTTGAATATTGTAGAAACACAATCAGGATAACTCAGGATCTGGCAGCTTCTACACTGAGGGATCAAAGGGCTTGGAATATGATATTCCAGAGGGCAAAGGAACTGGGATTAAAACCAAGAATCACCTATCCAGCAAAAATGAGTATCATGTTTCAGGGGGAAATATGGTCATTCAATAGAATAGAGGACTTTCAAGCATTCTTGATGAAAAAAACAGAGGTGAATAGAAAATCTGACATTCAGATACAAGAAGCAAGAGAAACATGAGAAGATAAACAGGGTCATAAGGAACCTATCAAAGTTGAACTATTAACATTCCTACATGGAAAAACGATAATTATAACTGATGAAACTTTTCTCAGTATGAAAATAGTTGAAGGGAATAGAAATATATATATATATATATATATATATATATATATATATATATATATATATATATATCTATGTCCATATCGGAGAGTATACTGGCATATGACTACATTATGTGAATGTGTGCATATATGTTTACAGGTATACATAGATAGAGGGCACAGGACCAATTGAATAGGAAGGGATGATACTTAAAAGGTGAAATTAAGAGGTGAGAGAGGAATATAATGAGAGGAGATGGGGAGAGACAGAATGGGGTAAACTATCTCATATAGAAGAGGCAAGGGAAAATGGTTACAATGGAGGGGAAGAATAGGAAGGCAAAAGGGAATGGGTCAATCTTATTCTCATTGAATTCGGCTCGGGGAGGGAATGAAATACACACTATATAGGGTATCTCACCCTACAGGAGAGTAGAGGGGAACGGGATGAGAGGGGAGATGATGGAAGGGAGGGCAGGCTGGGGGGGAGGGAAATTGGAAGCATGACTTTTGAAAAGGGACAGGATCAAAGTAGAGAATAGAACAAGTGGGAGGTGGGATAGGAGGGAGGGAAATATTGTCAGTCTTTTACAATATATCTACTATGTTAATGTTTTGCATTAGCTACACATGTACAACCAATATTGAACTGCTTATCTTCCCAGTAAGGGTGGGTGACAAGGGAGGAAGGGAATGAATCTGGAATTCAAAGTTTTAAAATCAAATGTTAAAAAAAAAATATACACACACACACTATTATTAATACTATTTTACATGTAATTGGGGAATAAAATATGCAGGCACTGGGACATAGAGATATACTGTAAAGGAGGGGATATCCTGTGAGACTGCTATTTTGGGGCGGTGGGTAGGGGAAAAACGGGGAGAAATTTTGTAACTCAAAATCTTGGCAGAAATGAATGATGTAAATCAGAAGTTAATAAAGCATTAAAAAAAAATAAGATAACGATCTAGAAGTCTCAGTTGACTTAGTATGCCACTACCTGGCTACAGGAGGAAGAAAAATGTAATCTCAGAGATAATTCAAGACCTTTGATGTGTATTTCCCTTCTTAGAGTGTAAAATAAATCAACAATAAAGACCTCCAACCAACCCCCCCCCCCGAAAAATAAATTGTAGCGAATATGGCATAAAAGCACAAAAAGAAAGTTAGAATGGTGAATCTAAAAAGCAGTAGCATACATGTGATTCTTCAAATCAGCAAAATAATAAAAAATTTTAAATAACACACCGTCGTTAGAATACAAATGAATTCTAACTGCTCACTATTATATTTGTAAACTTATGTCTTCCTGAAATTATCCCAAATTTTTTTGTATTTGATAAGCTTGTTTTTTCTTAATATAAATAGGCTCTTTCCACATGGCAGAAACACCTGAAATAGAATGTAAATTTCTGAGATATAGGAGACCTATTTTTTTTTTAAACACGACCCATTACTTAAATGCCTTATAAAATGTGTCTATTCAAGTAATGGGACTATGTTGCTTCATCAGGAAAAGTAGAAAAGAACTCAACTAGAGGAAACAGCCATTCAAGACTCTCTTATTTATTGTGTATTATGTATTATGGGAAATAGGATAGGTGGATAGTCTAAACTGCTATATTCTAAAGACCTCTATAGCCCAAGAATAGGTCTAGCTTCCAATCCTTTACGTGATACAAAAACAAGTACAATCTTTGAAACTACCTTTGGAAGAGCAAAAATTCCCACAAAGAGAAAGAAGATACTGGAGATTTTCTATTAAAAGAATAATTAAGACAGTAAACTTTTTTTTTTTACCATTCCCACTAGAGCCCAAAAGGAGAACACTACTAGAACAGAAAGGTAGAGTAGAAATTAAAGTCTCTGCAGAAGGGACCAGATTCTGACTCCAACTTCCTACAATGTAAGTATGGGAATGGTAGACCCATGTGCTCTAGCAGAACCTCGCTGTAAGAAATAAGATCAACTACAAGAATTTTCTAGGATCACACAGATTTTGTATACTTTTTTTCAGAAGTGTTCAACTCTTTGTGATCCCATTTGAGGTTTTCTTGACAAAGATACTGGAGTGGTTTGCTACTACCTTCTCCAGCCCACTTTAAAGATGAGGAAACTGAGGTGAAAACGGTTATGTGACTTGCCAGGGTCACACAGCATAAGTGTTTGAGGCTGGATTTGAACTCAGAAAGATAAGTCTTCCTGACTTAAGGGCTGCCACTCTATCTACCTAGCTGTGTTCTGTATAGACAACTAAACTAGAGCCTTTAATCTCACATACTTAAAAGTTTATGAACCTCCCAAGAGGGCTCCCAAATTGGCCTGATGGAACTTCAAAAAGCAAAATTCTCTCCTACTCTCAAAGAATTCCTTTCTACATTTTCATTTTCTATTAGAAAAGACTTTGGGGCCTGAGTCTAAAAGATGGTTTCCTTTTCTGGGAAAGGTACAACTTGCTTCTTTTAGGTCTTTATGTAGACATATATGGATCTAATGTACAGGATTAACTATCAAATTATTTTTGCTATTTCTTTCTATGGCAGCATATAAAAGCCCCTTTGGCTTGCATTCTGGAGGCAGAGAACTGATACACTTTTATTGCCTCCAAGTGAGACTCTGAGATGTTTCTAGGCTCTTCCTGAACATTTCAGCTGATTAGTGACTATTTTAACAAAAGCCCAACATCTTTTCCTAAATGTCTTCATTAGTTGAGAGTTTCAGCTTATTCTATCTGCCATGAGCAGTCAGCGGAAGTCACTGATTTAATTTTAATTTAATTTAAGCAGTTTGTCCCATCAGCACAATTTCAAATCAAGTTTTCTTTCTTTATCCAGCTGGGCCCACGGAACAAGTCCTGAGGTCATTCTCAATCAGGGAGGCTAAAGAACTCCAGTTCCTCAGTGTGGCAATGGGGTGGTGACAATACCATGTGACAGGGATCTATAATGTAAAAGGCAGCATCACAGTCACATTTTGTAGGAGGTAGGGAGAACACACTGAACTTCCATGATGGTACCTCTTCCCCTGTTTGCCTTGTAAGTCAGGATCATTAGCATTCACCATAAGTGTGAAATCTCTCAGACTGAACCATGTGATTGGTTTGTCTGTGTATTCCTATGATGTTTTTCTGCCTAGCACTAAATGATAAAAGATAATCTCAGGGCAAAATGTGGAGCTAATAGGGCTATACAACAGAAACCAAACAAGCTATGCAAAGCAGGGTTATCAATGGACATTTTTAATGTGGAACAGAACAAGCTCTTTCTTTTCTAAGTGATTCTGATGTCAGTCCCTGAAATTTGCATGAGTTTTACATTTTTAGGGGTATGGAAGACAGAGTCTGTGATGGTGGGGTTTCCTTTTTTTTTTTAACAAATTCTAAGCATGTTTAAAACTAGCAAGATTATAAAACATTACAAGAAAATAAATTATTGGGATAAAATAGGACTATAGTTTTATTATTTATCAACCTACCTTTAATGCTTCAACCCTTTGCCCACTCTGTCCACTCATACTTCTTCCAGAATCCCAACCCTCAAACATCCCCTTCCAACATTATAATTCACCTTTTCCACAAGGTCTTCCAACAGAACCAGAGAAAACTAAGCTCAAATATCCCAAGACACAACACAGATTACTCACACCCTCCAATCTCATGGTCAAGCAGACCTTTTCTTGCTATTATGTGTTTTTTGTCATTTGAATTAGTTTGCATTGACTTCTGAGTATAATTGCAGAGACAAACTCCATGAAAAAAACCTTTGAGTCCATTGGCACTACTCTCACTCTTTGGGCCTACTGCAATCATTCGCTAAGTACAGACTCTGGCTGCTTGAAAAAGAGTCTTGACTGTGGCAGTGACTGTGCTCTAAGCCTGCATCCCCTTCTCTCCATTCCCACCCTTTACCAATTCAGCTACTATGGCTCACACTAAGCAGAAAACATGGAACAAGAATGATATTTCTTGGTTTCCATGGGAGCTAGATGCAACCATAATTAAAGGAATTTTCAAAGGAAAACACTCTCTATATGGTCTCCAAAAGATGGGGAGTTATGTAATAAAAAAAGAAAAAGAAAGGCCCAAGAATGGTAGAGTCATGAATGACCAGCTCTAAATTAAAGCAGACAAGTGAGATCTATGGCAGATCAAAGAATTTTCCTACTATAGGTGCTCTTTTCCTTGTCCATTTTTCTACCTTAATTGTCCTTTGACGAGTCCTAGTATAACAGCTTATCCTACTTTCCCTGACTCACACTTCACATACCTCACATTTCATGCTACACATAAATGCCTGCCACTTTGTCTACTATCCGGCCCTGACTGTCACTTTCCTTCTCCAAAACCTTCAAGGGCTTCCCATTTCCTGCCAGACAAAGTTCAAATCCCTTAGTGCATTCAAAACCCTTCACAATTTGGTTCCAAACAATTTTTTCAGATGCAATAGTATGGTGAAGTGGATAAGAACTGGCACCTAAGCTAGTAAGAACCAAGGTAAAGTTCTGTCTTTGACAACTACAGTACTGGATGTGTGATCCTGGACAAGTCACTTAAATCCTCAGTATTCCCAGGCAACTCTCTAAGAGTCTAAGATGCAGAACAAGTGCTCATGTTCATCGGTCAAGTAAACTTCTATTGCCCATGCCAAGGAAACCACAACTTCAGAACCAGGCCCTCCCCCAAAAGAAAACTGAAATGCTACTGTACTGTAAGGTTTCTGAAGTGCTCTATACGCTTCTTATCTGATCATCACATCAACCCTGTGAAGGAGATATTATCGGCATCATCATCACTCTTTTACATTCTCGGCATTACTTCACACTGGGCTACTCATCCTTTCCCAAACTTGTCCCACTTATTGCTAGCTCTATGGTTTGGCTGATGCTGTCCCAAATGGCTGGAATTAAGTGACCCATACCCCTACTGCCCACCATAACCTGCTGAAATTTTGCTCAACCTTCAGGGCTAAGCAAAAGTATAACCATTCATGAAACGTTCTGTGATCCCCCTAAAAAAGAAAACATCTCTTCCATGCAGATAGTATTTTGAACCTTTCTTATGTACTTATCATTCTCTATTTTGTATTACTGATTTTTTGTGTACCTGTCATCTCCAGAGAGGACAGGATCAATGTCCTACTGTGTGGTATTTTGCACAAAACCTAGCAAAATATTCTGCACATGATAAGATGGACAAGAACCTTAAGAAGTAACTGCAGAACTGTTGTACAAGGCACAGATTCTGTCTTCTCTACACCAGCTAAAACTTTCAGGTTGTTTTACACAAATGTCACACACTTAGAACTCTAATGAATATGGAAAGTCTCAATTTTCCAAGATTCATTATAAAGGAAGGGGGTTAGTTTTCAGGAAGAAGACTTCTCTCTTCCATTGATGAGCTTTTGGCCATTAAGTTCATTCATTCACTTAATAATAAACATTCATTAAGCACCATATTACTGCTAATGAGAAGTTCTGATAAAAGGTTAGGTAAGATAGAGTTGAAAGAAATTACATATATTGAGATTCGAAGTCTTTGGGAGCTGCTGACACACACTTGATATGTTTCATGACAACAGAGAAATAAGACCTATTTATGCTCATCCTGATGATGATGATGGCAATTTACAAAGATGCACCTAAGAGAAGACTGTCTGATTTTGAGAGGACGTGACACAACTCTGACTCACTCTTAAATAGGATCAAACTCATTAGAGTAAGACTAGTAATTTGGTAGGATCTAGAAAGCTACCATACAAACATAGTCAACCTTCCAAAAAAACCCAACCAAACAAACAAAACCCAAATTCTGGATGCTTAGGAATGAGGTTTAACTGGGTTTATACAGGTATCAGGGCAATCATGACTCATATCAGTTAACCAAATATATGCACTGCACAAACTATAAGTTGCTTGGTTTCTAGACCTTTTAATACAAAACAGGTTAAGGAGGTCGTGCAATTTTTCAATCAAAAGAAGTAAACAACATCTCATGATTGAAGCTGGATGTGGGATCCTGGACAAGTTGCTCTAAACAAAGAAGACAACCTAGTTCACTGGTTTTTTACTGTAGCAACTCTGTTCTTTTTTCCATAATCCCTGCTTCTAATGAAACTGATTTTAGCACAATGTACTACTCGAAATATCCTTTGTCCATCCCTGAGGACAGGAGAAACGCAGAAGAACCTTACCATATTTCTCTCATCGCAGACTTTAAAAAGTACTACTTATTTCAAAATTTAAACTATCTTTTCTATTTAAACTCAGTTAAACTCAGATGAACAAAAGTTCATCTGTTCCTATTCCCAGATAATATTTCGCTGACTGTATCAAGTCCTAGTATATTGCAGAGCCTTTCAAATAATAATCATAATTACTCGAGAGCTCACCTTAACAATTCATATAGGAAAAACCAAGCAGATGAAAAATGCTTATTGTCTAGCCTGTTAAGTTGGTCTATCAGGATGGATAGATGGATATTTCTATAAATATCTAGATATGTGTGTGTGTTTATAAGCATGTGCATACACACACACATATATCTTGGATATATGTCCATATCTATATATCTACACATTTAGATCTATCTAAACACTGCCCTTCTCCCACCCTGGCCCCCAAGACACATATCTTGGACAGACTCTTTACAACGAGCTAGGTCCAGAAGAGAGAAGGAAAAATGGCAGGATGGTTTGCATTTGGGAAACTGTATTCAACAATGTTGGGGCAGCTAGGCAGCCCAGTGGATAGAGTGCCAGGACTGGAGTCAGGAAGGTCCATCCCCCCAGAGTACAAATCTGGATTCAGACACTTATTAGCTGTGTGACCCTGGGCAAGTCACTTAACTGTCTGCCTCAGTTTCCTCATCTGTAAAATGAGCCAAGAAAGAAACGACAAACCACTCCCATATCTTTGTCAAGAAAACCCCAAATGGGGTTTCAAAAAGTTGGACATGATTGAAATTTCTCAGCAACAAGATCAATAAATTCAACAACTTCAGGTTTCTCTTTGAAACAAAAATCTACCTTTCTAAAATCAATATTTTTCTGATGATGCTATATAGTTGAGACTCACTGAACACCACCATTTACAAAGAATCAAAATTGCAATATAATAAAGGGCAATACAGAGATGCAGGGCGGATATACACAGGTCAGTGCATATTACTAATGATGAACTATGTGACTGGCATAATCAAAAAGACACAGGACAGGTGGTGGTCTGATCATAGAAGAGCAAGGATAATAGAGAACCTGTCAAAATGGTACCTTGGTACCCAAAAAAAGAACTAAAGGAAGATACCCAGCGCATTGGGGGTATCCCATGTGGAAAATATAAGAGAAGACATGGATAAGAGTCACACAGGATGGGAAGGTATAGATGGCTGTGATCTGTACCTTTGGACACAGTATTCACATACATAAATCACAGATCCATTGTAATATTTAACTAAGGGCTAAAACTCAAATGTTCTCTTTTATAGCAACTGTGAATACAATTGCTAGAAACTAACATAAATGTATTTATCTCCATTTTTACATAAGCTGTAATAAGAATCCTAAATCTTTTCCAAGATTCCAAAGGGTAATATCATGATGGAATTGGCATCAGTTTTCTCATTTGAGTCAGCTTCTGGATCTTCCACCAAGAACAAAATCTGACTCAACAGACTGCATGTTACTGATGAAACTAAGCTAGTCACAATAGCCTCTGAGCAATATCATAATGGCATGCTGGCCATCTTGCCACAGTTCTCCAAAACAGAATTCTCACAATACACTGATTTTGATAAGGTAGGTGCTATACAACAACTAAAGAGAAAGTAACCTTCTAGGAGTGTTAAATAAGTTCAGGGAGCTAAGACCACATACAGACGCGTGCACACACACGCGCACGCACACGCACACACACGCGCGCACACACACGCACACACACACACAATGCACAGAAAAGGCTGACCCTATAGGGCATAGCTAAACACAATGCTACCATGAATACCAGCCTGCAATGATGATGAATCTGTAGAGGGGAGCTCAGTATGAGATATAAAGCACTGAGAGGAAAAGCTATAGACCTACATCTTATCCATGCTACATCTGGAGAATGAGCTGGTTATCAGTACAGGAAGAGAGAAATCTCTGTACTATACATCGTCTAAAGAATTCTAAGGATTCTGGGAGGAAAATGAGATGAGGGGGACTTTGGTTTCAAGTCCACTCTAAGGCAGGACTAAGGAATTAAATTAGGTATCAAGAATGTCAAACATATAACACTCCCAAGTGCGGCCTACATCAGATCAAAATATAATTGGGAAATATTTAACAAAATAAGTAAAAATACAATAAAATATTGATAACATTAAATTTCAAAACAAAGTATGCAACACACACATATCCTTATGCATAGTTTAGTGGTTGCCATTTCTATTTGAATTTGACCCTACTGGGTAAAACTAAACTTGGTTCTTCTAATGTCAAATCCTCAGAATTGAGTCTGAAAGTACCTGCTTCCACAAATGTGTCTCAGAAACCATCTTAGTTCTATTCTGTCTCGTTCCAAGTTTCTAGTGGACTATCAAGTGGCAAACTGAAAATTCCAAAGTTCTGGTCCATCATTGGTGTTAATATGATGATTCATCAGCAAATACTACCTTAGGACATGACATAGCAGCTCCTGAGAGCTCCCCTTGCATGCTAGTTATAATGTCTAATGAGAGACAATCTTTGAGATTCTTACAGAGAAGTGCTACATGAAATATCAATTCAATCTTGCTCCAGTCAAGATTTTAAATCTTTTAATGCCATTAAATATCTACTCTGTAATGTAAAACAGATGGGGTGCCTCCACTCACCTTCCTTGAAGTTGGCATTCTTTTGTCTCACTAGGACACGGAAGTTTTCAGCTGGGTTCACACTGCCAACCTAAAAAACATCCAAAGACAATGGCATCTCAGACCAATTTCCTTCTTTTTCTGGCATCACCCCAGGCAATACACATTGTTTAATATGGTGCATCTGCTCTTGTGAAATCGCAGAGAAAGGCCTTTCCCTTCATTTCCTTTTTCATGGCCCTGCTCCAAAGCCAGAAGTGTCATATGGCCAGTACCCGACAGCCTGGGCTTTCTTTTAACTGCTTTTATACCAGCTCATTGTCTTTCCATGGAGCTCAGAGGCAACAGCATCTCAGACAAACAACTGTCTTGGCTCAGTTCTGCTTCAAAAACTAAGCAGCACAGATTGCTTACTCATCCCAGCATCCAAATAATTAGGAATAAGAGTGCTCTGCAGATGTAGGTATAAGGAAAAGTTCATGTGATTCTCTAAATCAGATGTCAAATGAAATGTCCTACACATTACATGTAAACCACAATACTCCTGAGTGTGGCTCAAACCAGATTAAAATATAAATGAGAAATATTTAACAAAACAAATAAAAATAAAATAAAGCACAGAAAACATTACATTTTAAAACTGTAACCATGCAGCCCACAGGGATCCTAATAACAGTTAAGTGGCCCTCAATTCTAAGTTTAGCACTATTGCTTTACATGCCCTCTTTTTTTTTTTTTAAGCAATCGGGGTTAAGTAACTTGCTCAAGGTTACACGGCCAGTTATTGTTTCTGGGTGTGGTGCTGAGTATCTGAGCCCGGATTTGATCCAGGTCATCCCAACACTGGAGCCGGTGCTCTTACTCGCTGAGCCACCTGGCCGCCCCTACATGCCCTCTTTTTGAGGGAGGGCAGGAGATGATGTATGTTGACATTTGCAACTGAAACAAGTGGCCATGCTGAACCTGGACATTTTCCTAAAGATGTAATATGAAAAAACATACTGTACAGACACTTGGAGGGGTGTCAAATTGAAAACCCACACCTCTCCAAAGCTTATGGCACTTTGAGATCATGCTGATGTTCCTTCATCTTAGCTTCCAGCCCTAATGATGAAGAGGAACCACTCAGCCCACAGAATGGGAAGCAAGGTGGAGTGCCCAGTTTGGTTCTCCAGCAAATAAATTTTTACTACATGGTGTTTAAGGAAAGCTTCTCGTTTACTTTTACAGCTGTTATTCTAAAAGCACAGAAGGACAAGTTCTCACAGAGAGATAAAATGTAGCACTTTTTACCTTCAAAATAGGAGTAAAAGTGAATTTACATTCATAAACTGTACATAAATTTTCATTTTTTAATAATCATTCCATAATATATATATATATATATATATATATATAAAATTTTTACTGGTAGTGGCTGTCCTTGAAGTTAAGAAGTGACAATATTATTTCCTATCAAAAACTTCCCAAAATGAAGAACCAATAATACAGAGATTAAAGCAGAAATGATTCACAATATACTTAGAAATACTCAAAAACATTCTCATTTTCACTGATAATTTTTCTCCTTCTGCAAGCCTCAGTCAATGCAAGTACTATAGAATGGCTACTACGCCCACTGTTTTTATGTGTCTATTCTATTCTTTCTTCTCAAGAGAATAGGAAGTACTAGCTCCTACTTCTTTCTCTTTAGGAAGCTTCCTTTCATCTCTATTCCTAATGTCCACTAACCCAAAGGCATTACCTTCAAATACTAAATACTCTCATTAAACATGGAAAACCTCCACTTTCAGGAACCCTGAACTTAATGGTGTGTTTCAGAGAAAGCTGCAGCACAGCAAGTGCCATTTTGCTTAAGACTTCTTCGTATGCCAATGTCCTTTTCCCCTGGACAGAGTTCATTATTCTAACTATAAAGAGAACTCAAAAAACAAATCCGGTTTCTAATTCCCTCCCCCAGCAAGAATAATCTCTGATACTAACAGCCACGCTTCCAAGAAGGTCAATGTGCTGTACCGATAATTTTGTGACTTTATTAAAAAGAAGAAAAGAGAAGAAGGATAGAAGCAGGGTTTTGTTTTGTTTCTAAAGGTAAGGAATGAGAAGACAGCAGATTATTTGCCAATGATAAAGTTACTAGATTGAGGGACCTGCAATGAAATCCTTAAATCTTTGACAAGGAGTGGAAATGAGTCAAGACTTTCTTACACTGGTGATGTTGCCCTCAGCCAGACTGGAGATACTAAAGTTGCCTTCCTCATCCTCGGTTTTGACTTTTTTAGACACATGGCCATCTTCATGGCTAGGAAAGAAACAAACAAATTAGTTATCTGGGTTTTATACTTTTGTCTTAAAAAGAAAAAAAATTGGGAAATGATAGCACAGGAGTTCCTGGCACTGGCCCTGACTGCTGCTTGGGGTTTCTGTGAGGAGCCTGATTTCTTTCCTCAGTGCACTGAAGTACAAAGACCATCATTGTGGATTTTCAATACTGGCCTGGTGACAAGACTGGGAGAGGTGCAGTAGCTTCATCTTCTGAGAGCAACTGAGATAGAAGGGAATGACTGACAAATGGCTCTCGAAACAACTCTCGACAAGGATCCATATTTTATAAAGAACTATTTGGGTTCCTATGAATACAAACTCTGCTTAAGATTTCACAACAATGAGGGAAGCTTCTTAGCACATACTCAAGGAAAAAAGCATCAAACTAATTTGGCTGAGAGAAAAGTAAAAGAAGAGAAGGAGGCTCCAGCCCAGTCAGCCCCGGAGAAAGTCAAAGTGGAAGCAAAGAAGTTTGTGAAAACTGGTCGTCCAGGCTACAAAGTGACCAGCAGGACAAAGAGATGGCCAGCAGAGCCTCCTCTCTTCCAGCCTTGACTATGCTGAGAATGCCATGCCATCAGTTCATGTCTGCCTATGAGCAGAGGATTGACCCCCTCCACAGAGACTGGCAGTGTCTTTTAATGACAGCTGAGTCCTATGAAACTAGTTTTCAAGGTGCCAAGTAGAGAGACTGATGAGGCTGAGGGGAAGTTTTGGATCCACTGGAACCAAGAAACCAAGGAGTTTTGTCTCCAGTTTCATTTTAAGATGGAGAAGCCTGGCTGGGCCTCCTGGAGTAAAGGGGCCCCCACCAACACTGATGAATGGTTTGTCTCTTTGACCATCTCTTCCAGAGTCCTTGCCGCCACCACCTTCAGGTAGCATGCCTCTGCCATCCATGCCTCCCAGTGGGCCTGCATGCCCAGGCCTTCCTGGGCCTCCTGAGAAGCCCCCTCCTGCACCTGGAGTTCATCCCCCTGATTCTGAGATTCACCCTCCTATTCCTGGGGTATACCCCCCAGATCAGCCATTGAGGCCCCCGGCTTTGAAAACCTAGATGGTTGTTTCTCTCTCTGGTAACTAACACTGTATGTATGTAATGGTCAGACAGCTAGAAGTCCTGTCTGCTGAATTGTGTTGTTTTCTCTGTCTGTATTTTTTGTCTGATTTAACTTTCGTTTGTATTCTCTGAAGTTTAGGGTGCTGAATTTTTCCCCTGAACTAGGTAAATGATATATATTTTATTAAGGTAAGATGGTTAACCCCTTTTTGAATTGCTTTCCTTTAGAAAAGCAGATCAAAGAAACTGTGCTAGCAGCCACCCTTGCTGCTATACCCTCCAGCACCTGGGGTGCATCCCCCAGCTCCAGAGGTATACCTCCCAACCACCTAGGATTCATCCCCAGGCTCCCAGAGTTTACCCTCCAGCACCTAGGGCTCATCCTCACACTCCAGGAGTACATCCCCAACACCTGAGGTGTATCCTTAGGCTCCAGGAGTAGATCCCCCAGCACCTCGAGTTTATCCCTAAGTTCCTGGGGTATACTCCAGGCACCTGAGGTTCACCCTAAAGCTCCAGGAATTCATCTTTAGGCTCCAGGGCTTCACCCTCAAGTCCCAGTTGTATACCCCCAAACCCAAGAACATCCCCCAACTCCTATGCCCCCAATGTTGTGGGCCCCTCTTCCCTCAGAAGGACATGGAAATATTTTTCCTCCTCCACCAACCAAATGAAAAGCTTTTCCTCCTCCCCTACCAAGGTGGTTTATATTTATATTTCATCATTCCCCTGAAGACAAGTTTTGGTGTTTTTTGTATACAGGTTTGAAAGCTGCCTTCAAAGTTGATAAAATAGGTTTCTACCTTGTTTATACTGAATGGAATAATGTGGAATAGTCTTATAAACTACTGTAGACTCTCTATGAGAAGTCACTTGGAAGTAACCAAATTCTTCCACCCCTTTCCCTAGTATATGAGATCTAGGAAGAAAACTTCTGAATGCTTGGTGACTGACTTGTGCAGATGTTCCTAAGGAATATGCAGGGTTGGAGTTCAGCCCTTATCCCTTAGCTTGTTTGAGTGGGTGGGCTCTGACACCCTCCCAAGACTTGGCAAGAGTGCTGACCAGCAGAAATGGCCATGATCTCTTCATTAACCCTTGAGTTTGTCACAGCAGATGTGAATCTTATGTAATAAGGCATAGGTTCCCAACTCCAGGACTTTTCTTGAACCTTAGTCAGGAAAAGGAGGTAGGTTTGCCTCTCTGAAAACATCTGATTAGGGCCCAAGTTAGACTGCAGATGTTCTGTACTCTGTACAGCCAGTTTTTAAGCGTCACTTTGTATTCCTGTGGCATTGTCAATTTGAGCTTGATACTAATGAAGCCAAGGTCATGCAGTCATTCCAAGTACTCAGCCTCACTCCCAGGTAGGTATTTCACAAATGTACGCCCAAGTAACCTGGTATGTGGGTGACTTAGTGGAACCCTTCCAATTCCCTCCCCCATCCAGCTGTCACAAGCCCATGTTCTACAGAGAAAAATGAGGGATTTCACTTCCTCTTCTCCTCTACCCCCAGCCTAGACTTAAAAGCTTTATCATAATATTTCTTTATGCAGTTATATGTGAGTGTTCATTTCTTTCAAAGAACATTGCCTACATATGGTATGGCCATCCACAGGCACAATGGGGAAATACAGGAGGAGACAGTCCCTGCTCTAAGGAAATTAGTTAGGAAATCAAAATAGATACATATACAACACTTAGAGTAACATTGGACTTAACCAGTGTCTGGTTACAGCTTTGTCAGGAGTCAGAAGGGACTTCAAAGGTTGCTAGTCTGTATCTTTCCAAGAATCCCTTTTATAACATTCTGAAGAAGTATCTATAAGACTCTGAAGGAGTAGTTGCATAGCTTCTGCTTGGAGATCTGTGATGAGAAATGCTTTAACACTTGTAGCAGCCTACTCCATTTTAGGACAAGTCTCATGATCTTTCCTAAGAGTACCCCAGATCTGCCTGTGTGCCACATTGCTCCCAGTTCTGCCCACATGTCTTCTCACCCAGTCTGTATTAGTGAAATTGATTTTTTTCAATCCAAGTGTAAAATTTTACTTTCATCACTATTAAATTTCAATTTATTCAGTTGCATAAAAGAAGAAAAAGAATCATAACTGCTAGTAAGAAGATATACAAAGTTATTCTGCCAACCATCTTAAAGAGGCAGTTCGTTGCACAAGGACCTTCTTCCTACCCAAACTGCCTCCCCTAGCTGCCAGGCTGCAGCAACCCTGATTTTGTGTCCCAGGAGTGCATTCATTGCAATTAGCATTCACCTCAAGGCTCCCTTATAAAGATGAAAATGCAAGCACAGATAATGGAAACTTAACTTTTAAGTAATGAATCCATTACCTTTCAGATATTATTTGCTAGTTCCTGTTTCAGAATTGATAGCTATTAGATATCTCTACACAGATGACTTTTATGTATAATAACCATCCTATTAGCAGATATGAGAGCTTTATAAACTTCTACTTAAAACTGTTAAAACTTGGGGCGGCTAGGTGGCGCAGTAAGAGCACCGGCCCCGTAGTCGGGAGGACCCAGGATCGGTTATGGCCTCAGATACTTAACACCCACACAAAAAAACTGGCCGTGTAACCTTGGGCAAGTTACTTAACCCCAGATGCTTAAAAAAAAAAACTGTTAAAACCTGCTGGACAAACAGTAATTAAATATTCAAAAACACTCTCATAGAAATCTTAAGCTGTATCTTAAAAACCATTTTCAGAAAGCAACTTTTAACTTTTCTTTTACAAACCTAAATACAATTTTAGGTTAGATTTCAATATGATCTTTAAAATAACTTTATCTTAAGATGAAAAATCCTATAAGCAACATATATGCTTTTAATGGCACATCTTAAAGATAAGAGAAGAAACTCCAGTTAATAACAACTGAAAATAAAATCCAAAATAAAATGCCCATAATCTCTTTTCTACTGCACAGCATGAAAATATGAGATTACTTTTTATCCCAGTGAACAAAATCAATCTGGTATAAAATTTACTGTCAAAAATGGCTGAATGAGAACTGCAATCTGTAACTAAACTATGGTATTTGTAAACAACATACTGTCTTCAAAACCTCAAGCTAGAGTGAAAAAACTAAACTAATAACAAGATACAGAAAAGTGGTAATCCTAAAAATAACACAATGGCCACTAGGAAAGCAAGTCACTGACATTTAAATAATGAATCACCTCTTATGGCCAAGTAGGGAGATTAAAATCAAAACAGCTTTGCCCTTTCCTGAATTTGGAATAACAAGTAGAAATTAAGAAGAAATGAGGGTGAGAGAAGACAGAGAGCGCAGAGAGACTGGGGGATGTGACATACCAATGGAGCATACCAATCCTCTTTCCTGACTGGGTGAAAATAACTACATGAAACCCAAGAACAAATATATTATAGTGGAGAAAGCACTGAATCTAGAGTTGGCAAGATCCGAGTTCATATTTTGGCTTGGCCTTAGGAAAATTTTACATATCCTCACCTGTAAAATGATAATGTTGCTACAGATTGTACTATATACCTTAGAGAATTTTGGAGGAAACAATTTGTCAGCATTAAATTACCATGTAACTGTGAATTAATATTAATAAGAATATAATCAATAACCATAAAATATCCATTCAATGACTATAGAATGGTTTGACCTCAGGGGAAAAAAAAGGTGAAAAAAACAAATGATATTGCCACTTGACCCTCTCACAATTTGTGTTGAAGAAGTTTAATAAATAGCCATGAAGTAATTTGTATGCCCTAAGTCAAACCATTTTATAGTCATTCAATAAACAATTATCTAACAGCTATATCGTACAACATATGAACATACATTAATCATGGTTCCTCTACCCTCAAGAAACCTATAATACAGCAGAGCTGATGAGACGGGGGTAGCAGAGGGTGCCTAAGAGGAGCAGGGTCTAGAACAAAGGTTTCTAAGCCTGTTTTATATCCTGGGCCCCTCTGGCAGGAGGCAGAAGCCTAGGGACCCCTCCTCAGAACCTGTTTTATATCCTGGGCCCCTCTGGCAGGAGGCAGAAGCCTAGGGACCCCTCCTCAGAACCTGTTTTATATCCTGGGCCCCTCTGGCAGGAGGCAGAAGCCTAGGGACCCCTCCTCAGAACCTATTTTGTTTCCCCACATTCATAACTTAAGGAAACACTAAAGTTCAGTTACTGGAGGTGAGTGAAAATAAAGAGGTCATTTTTTGCCCATCCAAGTTGATGGACCTCCTGGAGGACCATGTAATTCAAGAGAGCCCGTTCTAGAAGTGAAAGAGGGATCCCTAGAGAGACTGAGAAAAAAGTTTTACAGAGGAGACAGAATTTAAGAATACTATCCAGGATCTTTGTGAGTTAGGGAAGGACAAAGATTAATTAACACATTTATTTTACACTTGGAAATATTGATTGGTGGTAAAGGGGGAATATGAATTACTCAAGATCATTTTGAGGTGGAACCATTACCAGAATCTAGATATCCTGACTGAAAGCTAAGTTCAATAAATGGGATTTTTTCCTTAAGGACAGTCATATTCATATTATAAGAAGAATTTTACTTTTTCAGATTATTATGGTAATTTTTGATAAATTACTAGATCTATAGTGCTAAAGAGTATTCTAGTTGTCTTTTAGTTTTTTGAAACAAACAAAAGAATCCCAGGATCCCTGAGGACTTGTATGACCATTCCAAATTCCAAAACACATTATTATTAGTATTGATGTTAATAATAATATCACTTTATATTTTGTACAAAGTTTTGCTGAAGGATTTTAAATATGTGAGTATCTAGTCCTCACAACAATCCTGTGAGTTAAGCAGTCTAAGTCTCCATTGTTAAGATGAGGACAAACTGAGTCTCAGAAGCAGGATATGATTTGACCAGGGTCACAGAGAATTGGGGGAAAAACCAGTGAGTTCTAGCCCAGTGTTTTCAGCCACATTCTCAGTATTATGCTCTTTCCTAAGGAGATATTTAGGCTTGAATTTAGAATTAGAAAATGATTTAAAGTGGGAAGAAAAAGAAAGATAATCTTGAAAGTACCAGTTCTAAGAGGATGAAAAATAACAATATAAAGTACAGAGGTAAACACAGAGAAAAAAAATACTCAAGGACTCTTGGCATTTCTATAAAACACTGGGTTTAAAAAAAAAAACACTTCACACATAATTATTAAATGTTGACCCTTTCATCCTAGGTGTCAACTGACTGAATATGTATAGCACAACAAACATTTATAGATGGATATACTATTATTGTTGGCCAGTTTTTCCTTCCATGGTGAGATGACTGAAGTTTAGTTAGGATGAAATTATATGAGCAGCTAATTATAAATTCCTTTAGGAAATTCATCAGGATGTAGAGGAAAGAACATAGGACTTGGAGTTAGAAGCCTCAACTATGCCATTTACTGTCTGTGTGACCTTGGGCAAGTTATCTGTCTCTTCTGGGTCTCAATTTTTCCATCTAAATAGTGAAGAAATTGGACTACAGTATTTTCAAAGTTATCTCCAGCTCGAATATTCTATGACTGTGCCTTCCGTTGTAGACACTCAATAAATAAATTCTTATTGAATGAATAATTGCTGAAGTTCTCCCAAGGCAGGGGAAGGGGGAAAGAGAAGGGAGTACACAAATGCATGTAAAAATTCTATTACATGTATTCAAGAAATGTAACCAAACAATAGCTCTATAAATGAGCAGGAGAATAAGAATACAAGCATATGAGTTTTCTCAAGAGGGAATGGTACAGAAAGATCTGAAAGTGTAATCAAAGCACAGCACTAACAGTGTTTTTTGGGTAGGTAGCTTTTTTTTTTAAGTAGCTAATTTACATTTTAATCAAAGGAGGAAGAGAAAGGCCCATTTCTTTTCAACAATACCAGAAGGTAATAAAAATCACAAACTGAAGCTTCAAAATTTACCACACACACACACACACTCTCTCTCTCTCTCTCTCTCTCTCTCTGAGATAATCACATGACTGTAGTGAAGTCAAGCTAGGTTGTCTTGGACAGGGAAGGAATCAGCATTTCATTCAACTAGTCCCAAATATTAAAATCAGAGGGCTACACAAGGAAAATATATTCCCATTAAAAGGTCTTACATATAGAAGGGAACATGTTGAGAACAAATAGTGAGAAATACTGGCATCTTGTGGGAAGAAATTGCATCCTTTGTGCTTTTTGTGGAATATGCAGACTATTTCTATTCCGGCTAAACTAAACGCATTAACAAAAACTCCCAAGAAATACAAAGATTTCTATATTAACATGAGAAATAATTTACAAATATACTGTCAAACCCTTAGGATTTTTGTAAATTGCCCAGGAAAAAAAGAATCAATTCTTCCTTGGCTGGGATGAGGAGTGACCAATAAGTTTCACAGTGGAAAGCAGAAAAAAGATGTGGAGGGAAAGGATAAAAGAAATATCTGCATCCTAGAATGATGCCTAAAGACATGCAGCATGCCAGACAGAAAGGCTAACTCTGGAAAAGACTGCCAATAATCTGTTCATCTAGGTCTGAGAGAAACAAATGAATTATGAGCTAGACAATCATTTTAAGATGATCTAAACCTTTCCCTGCTGATTTACTTTACTAAATGGAAACTATTAGAAGTTTAAACAGAATCTGATAAGGTAGCAGAGGGGAATGGTGGGGGGGGGGGGGTGGTTAATAGCTACTGAAAAGCTCCAAGAAATATATTACTGACATGATTATAATACATTTTATTTTATTTTTGCTTTTTGGAGGGCAATTGGGGTTGTGACTTGCCCAAGGTCACACAGCTATTTTTTGTGTTAAGTGTCTGAGGCCGAATTCAAACCCAGGTCCTCCTGACTCCACGGCCAGTGCTCTATTCACTGCACCACCTAGTGGCCCTACTGACATGATTATATACAGCCTTGAGACACTTGTAAAAACTGCTAGGGTTAGATCACTTTTTCATTCTCCTTTTCTACCTTGCTCCACCTGACCTCCAGAGATTCTGTCTTTTACTGATATATATCCTATATTCAGCCAAAAGGGGCCACATAACACTCAATATCCTCCAAAGTTAAAAGAAAAAGTACAACTTAGAATGTCTTAGAGGTATATCCATAAGTTTGATCTCTGCTTCTTTATTATACATGAAAAATTTATGTCACATGTCACAAAGAAATAGAGAAAACTATTTCTAAGCAAGGCCAAGCAGCTGTTTCAGATACAACATAATCTAAGGTAGAGATGCAGAATCTGGCTAGAATCTGAGACTCAAAGGTTACTAGTTCTTCCAGAAGCCAAGTAACACTGATGCCATAGCCCAAAACTCATAGCCCAGACATACAAAGCATGAGGCCATGCCTTTGGATCACTAGGGATGACCCACACATGGAAAGTGAAGAGTTAATTGAACTATACAAACCAATGATGGTAAGATTGATGTTAACATTTTAACTAGGAAAGTCTATTTAAGTCCTAAAAGGACTTTTTATGTAGAACATTCCAATTTTTCAGGCATATTTTCAGCATTTCAATTTTTCAGTGTCAGTCTATTAACCACTCCTATCAACTATAATCCGAAATGAATTATTAAAACAATGACAGCACCAACCAGATGACTTACTTATCTTGGAAGATGTCCTGAGCTGTTCTTTGATCCTTTTTCCTGATAGCTTCAGTCAGAGGGAAAAGAGTCTTTATTTTGGAGAGGGGGGCTTGGCACTTAGCTGTCACCTCCTCAGGGGGATTGAGCATGTCCCAGATATGTTGCTGGATTGGGGGCAGAGGATCACTGGGGTGCAAAGCTCTATGTAGCAAGCACTGTTGGGAAAAGTTAGAGAGCGTTCAGTTCACACTGCAATAACTATCAAACAAATCACATCTATCTTCAAGCAGGGTTTCTCAATCTAGTACTCCAGAAAACCAGCATATTTCATAACATATGCAAATCACATATAAAACACTGAATAACCTCCACAAAAAATTAAAAGAGAATGCTGCAAAATTATAAACAAGCATGGTTCCCCAAAAAAGATATGAGAAAAAGTCACCACCCCTCTCCTTTGCAGAAATGGGGAGTTCATGGGTGTGGAACACTACATATTTTCAGACTTCTATTTCTGTGATTGGTTTTGCTAGCTGTTTCCCCTTTTTCTTCCCCTTTTCTTACTTTAAAAATATTATTTGTTATATGGGATGCTTCTCTGGGAGATGAGATATACTGGGAGAAACTTTAATGATGCAAAAACAAATTACATTAATAATTTTTTTTAATTGAGTAGCTACTAGTATAGCATTATCACTGTTTCCAAGGCCACTGGGAGTTGATAGAGGTAGCAGGAAGTAGTTTCTCGGGCTCAATCCAAATCAGGTTTTCCAGTGCTCATGTGACTAGCATCCCCAAGATGATATCTGTGATTACTGAGCCCATGTTCTGGCAAGTAGCATCAGTCCTACTGCTGTTTGCCTATAACAGTTAGCACTCTATTCCATATCAACAAACAGATAAGCCACCATCCAAGAACAAAAATTGAAGAGAAAAATCCCATCCTTCTTGACCATTGTTTGTACCTGTGATGGTGAGAAGTTTCAAAATAAGGCTGGGATACAAGGCTACCTACTATCCATCTCTATCTTAAAGCAGCAAAAACATCAGTTATTTCAAAACAGCATAAACTGGAAACAAGAAAGTCTCACTATAAATGATATTTAAATAATAAAATGGATTTGAAGAAATGTTCCCCCAAGCATTGTTTTCCTAATAGTGCAGGTAATTTGCTATATGTACTCTTGACCCATCCTCCCCAAAGGTCAATAAAACTAAAATAATCAAGAGCATCCATGAATAAACAACCCACTGCCTAAGGTACTCTTGAAATGAGAGCAAGGTACGAATTTTCTCTTGAAATTTTAAATAGTGTTTCCTCTTCCCAAGACAACTAACCATACTTGTCTCAGAATTCAACTGCTCTCTTCTTTTCTCTTTAATTCCTTCATATTCTTCTTAAATATCAATGACCAGGGGCAGCTAAGGTGCAGTGAATAGAGCACCGACCTTGGAGTCAGGACCTGAGTTCAAGTCCAGCCTCACACACTTAATACAAAGACTAGCCGTGTGACCTTGGGCAAGTCACTTAACCCCAATTGCCCTATCTTCCCCCCTCCAAAAAGCAAAACAAAAACAGAACAAAAAAAATCAATGACACAGGGCATAATCTTAACTAGAAGACAAAAATGACCCAGATTCTCAAAGGCTTAAAAACATCATCCTAGCTTCATTCCCCAATGTTATAGTATCCTATCCCAAAATACTATCTCAAAAAGTTCTGAAGAAATTCTAATAATCTAAGCCTCAACAGAGAATATGTGCCAAATATTTTGAAAGATTCTCCTTGAGAAGCTCAATTAGCAGCATTATGAAAGCTAGCAGCAAAAGTTCAGGAGAAAACAATTCAGTCTTTTTTAAGAAAACTGTTCAATAGCTATAACATGAACTAACTACCTCTTTCAAAGACCATTATTATTCTGCCTTCCATAACAAAATACTTCTAAAGGAATAACGATGCATTGAAGAACATTTCAAAAGTAACATTTTAAATAAAGGGCAAGGGCGGCTAGGTGGTGCAGTGAGTAAGAGCACCAGCCCCGGAGTCGGGAGGACCCAGGATCGGTTCAGGCCTCATATGCTTAACACCCACACAAAATAACTGGCTGTGTAACCTTGGGCAAGTTACTTAACCCCAATTGCTTTACAAAACAAAACAAAATAAAAATAAAGGACAGATGAGTCAAATCAGGAAGTCACTCATGCGTAGGAATCCAAGTAGCTGAAAGACCATTACCTAAAAAAAATGAGGGCAAGAGTAAGACAAATTAACTGAATTCCACCCCAGAGTCCAAAGTTTCTTATATTTTAAGCAGGTACTGGTCTTGGTCACCATGCGAAGCAATGGGCTGAAGGGCATTTTTCAAACTGGTCAAAATATTATAGGATAAAGTACAAGAGACCGCCCTGAAGGTGCTTTAATAGTGAGCATGACATATTTCAGCAGCATATTCTCTCAAGAGGGAACCTGAGATATGACCACCAAGCTAGCCTAGGGATCTCCCCTGTGCTCCAGTCAAGTGAGATTTCCCAAAACAATATAACATGAGTAACACCTCAAATAATACATCCCCTGGACATTAAGACTCTTTATAATAAAAATGATAATTAATAATAGCAATATCTGGAATAGTTGTTTAAAGTTTGCTGGATATTTTAGATAGGCTATCTCACCTGACAACATTTGCCAAATTATATTTTTTTATATCATGAAAAGTTACTATGCAATAAAAATAGTTAATTGCACAGTCTCTATTCCCACCAAGAAGTTAATTAAACATGGTATTTTATTGGCAAAATTGCAGTTTTTTCCATTTCCGTCTCTTCTTTCTGTAACCTTTCCTCATCTTGATGACCAATCTCGTCTGCCCCAATGTCCTTTTCTGTCTCTCTTCATTAGTAGTAGTAGTAGTAATAATAATAACAATAATAATACAAGATCCCACTGATTTGAGTAATAGAACAAGGGAACATGGCAAGTGGTGCTTTATTTAAGAATTCTTTTTATGTCAGAGAATGTGACCCATTTCATTTTCCCCTCACATATTTCATCATTTTGATTAAAAGCACAACTCTAAAATGAATCCAGACTCCATATCCTTCTCCCAGTAAGAATAATCTCCGAAAATGAAAACTACCCTTCTAAGCAGGTCAATGTGCTATATAGAAAATTCTAACAATTTCATCAAATGAAAAGTGAAAGAAGATAGAATGGGGCAGTTATTTTTCTACCTAATTGAGTGAACAAAGTTCACCTTTGACCTGAGTTCTGGTCAAATCAAATGAAATAAACAAACATTGACAAAGAACTTACTCTGTGTAGATGCTAAGCTTTGGGTCTTGCCTGGGCCACAGACAGGCTCTGTCTGTGACTCTGGGAAATCATCTATCTTCTCAGAACCCTAGGCCATGCACTAAGACTATAAAGTCTTTCTTTGTATCCCCAGCTTTAGTAAATAGTGAGCTCTTAATGAATGTCATCAAAGGTGTCAATCATCTTTGGTAGAGGGAATTTTCTTTATAGAAATGAAATCACAGGGGCGCTTAGGTGGCTCAGTGAGTAAGAGCACCGGCCCCAGTGTCGGGATGACCTGGGGATCAAATCCGGGCTCAGATACTTAGCACCACACCCAGAAATAACTGGCCGTGTAACCTTGAGCAAGTTATTTAACCCTGATTGCTTAAAAAAAAATACAATCACAGCTCCAGTCTCTGTCTCTACCAGGAAAGAAAATCACTTATTTGCTCTAAGAGAGGGGTTCTTACACATTATTGTGGCACCAATTCTCCCTGCAGTCTAATGAAGCCTATGGGTCCCTAAAGATGTCCTTTTTAAAAAAATATTTTATCTTCTCTTCCAATTATATGTAAAAACAATTTTTAACATTTGTTTTTTAAAAATCTTGACTTCCAAATTTTCTCCCTTGCTCCTTCTCCTCCCTCCTCCCTGAGACAGTAAGCTATTTGATATGGTTTATATATGTTCAATCATGGAAAACAAATTACCATATTAGTCATATTATGAAAGACAAAGACCCAAAGAAAAATAACTGTTAAAAAAATACAGAAAGGGAAAAATACTATGTCCCAATCTGCATTCAGATTCCATTAATTCTTTGGAAGAGGACAGCAATTTTTATCATGAGTCCTTTGAAATTGTTTTAGATCATTATGTGAATTAGAGTAGACAAGTTATTCACAACTGATCATCATACAATACTGCTATTACTGTGTACAATGTTCTCCTGGTTCTGCTCACTTCACTCTGCATCATTTCATATAAGTCTTCCCAGGTTTTTCTGAAATCTACCTGCTCATCATTTCTTAGAAGACAGTAGCATCATATACCACAAATTGTTGAACCATTAAACAACTAATGTCCTTTAATTTCCAATTCTATCCCATTTCAAAAAGAGGTGCTGTGAAGATTTTTATATAGATAGGTCCTTCTCCCCTTTTAAAAAATCTCTTTGGGATACAGCCCTAGTAGTGTTATTGCTGGATCAAAGGGTATGCACAATTTGATTGACCTTTGGGCATAGTTCCAAATTGCTCTCTAGAGTGGCTAGAAAAGTTCACAAATCCACCAACAATGAATTACTGTCCCAATTTTCCCACATCTCCTCTACCATCTATTATTTTCCTTTTTCTGTCATATTAGCCAATCTGATAAGTATGAGGTGGTATATGAGAATTGTTTTAATTTGCATTGCTCTAATCACTGATTTAGATGATTTTTTCATACGATTATAGGTAGCTTTGATTTCTTCATCTGAAATGTGCCTGTTCATATCCTTTGACCATTTATCAATTGGGGAATGACTTGTATATATAAATTTGACTCAGTTCTATTAGAGAAATGAGGCCTTTATCAGAAACACTTGCTGTAAAGATAATTTTCGAGGTATCTGCTTTCCTTCTAATCTTGTCTGCACTGGTTTCATTTGTGCAGAAACTTTTTATTTTGATACAATCAAAATAGACCATCTTATATCTAATAATGCTTTATCTCTTATTTGGCCATAAATTCTTCCCTTCCCCATAGATCTGACAGGTAAACTATTCCTTGTTCTCCTAATGTGCTCATGGTATCACCCTTTATGTTTAAATCATGTATCCATTTTGAACTTATCTTGGTATACAATATAAGATGCTGGTGTATACCTAGCTTCTGTCATACTGTTCTCCAGTTTTCCCAGCAGTTTTTGGCAAATAGTGAGTTCTTGTCTCAAAAGCTGGGATGTTTGGGTTTATCAAACACTAGATCACTAAGGCCATTTACTACTGTGCCTTGTATATCTAATCTATTCTACTCATCTACCATTCTATTTCTTAGCAGTGCCTGATAAGTTTCGATGACTACAGTTTTATAACACAGTTAGAAATCTGGTACAGCTAGGCCCTATTCTTTCACATTTGTTTTCGTTAATTCCCTTCATATATTCTTGATCTTTTGGAAATGAATTTTATGATTTTTTTTCTAGCTCTATAAAATAATGTTTTGGTACTTTGACTGGTATGGCACTGAATAGGTAAATTAATTTAAGTAGAATTGTCATTTTTATTATATTGGCTTGGCCTACCCATGAGCGACTAAGAGTTTTCTAGTTGTTTAGATTCGACTTCATTTTGTGCTTTATAATTGTGTTCATACATTTCCTAGGTTTGTTTTTAACAGTTATGCTCCCAAGTGTTTTATACTTTCTACAGTTATTTTAAAACGAATTTCTCTTATCTCTTCCTGCTATTGTTGGTAATATACAGAAATGCTGATGACTTATGTGCGTTTATTTCATATCCTTCTATTCTGCTAAAGTTAATTATTTCAACTAGTTTTTAGCTGATTCTTTAGGATTCTCTAAGTATATCATCTGCAAAGAGTGACAGTTTTGTTTCCTCACTGTCTTTTCTAATTCCTTCAATTTCTTTTTCTTCTCTTATTGTTGTAAGCTAGCATTTCTAGTACAGTATTGAGTAACAGTGGTGATAATGGGCATCCTTGCTTCACCCTTGATCTTATGGGGAAGGCTCTTAGCTTATTCTCATTACAGATAATGCTTGTTGATTTTAGACAAATACTACTTATCATTTTAAGGAAAGTTCCATTTATTCCTGTGCTTCTTAGTGTTTTTAAGGAATGAGGGTTGTATTTTGTCAAAAGCTTTTTCTACATGTACTGAGATAACCGTGATTTTTAAAAAATTGATATACTAAATTACACTGATAGTTTTCCTAATATTGGACCAACCCCGCATTACTGGTATAAGTCCCAAGTGGTCATAGCATATGATCTTTTAAGACATACTGCTGTAATCTCCTTGCTAGTATTTTATTTAAAAGTTTTGCATCAATATCCATTAAGAAAATTAGTCTATAGCTTTGTGTTTTTGCTTTCTGGTTTAGATATCAACATCATATTTATGTCATAAGAGGAATTTAGTAGGACTCCTTTGCCTACTTTTTCCAATCAGTTTACACAATATTGGAATTAATTTTTAAATTTTAACTTTAAATATTTAGCATTCACTTGTGAATCCATTCACTCCTTTTTCCCCCCAGGGAGCTCAATGATGGCTTGTTCAATTTCTTTCTCTAAGATAGAGTTATTTATTCTATTTCCTCTTCTATTAATCTAGGCAATTTATATATTTTTTGTAAATATTCATCCATTTCACTTAGTCTGATTTGTTAGTATATAACTGGGCAAATAAGCTCTTAATAATTGCTTTAATTACTTCTTGAAATTCACCCTGACCATTTTTGATACTGGTAATTTGGTTTTCTTCTTTGTTTTTTTAAAATCAAATTGACTAATGGCCTATTTCATTGTTCTTTTCTTTCCCCATAAAACCAGCTCCTGGTTTTATTAATTCAAGGGTTTTCTTGCTTTAATTTATTAATCTCTCCTTTGATTTTTCAGGATTTCTAATTTAGTATTTAATTCAGCATTTTAAATTTGTTCTTTTTCTAGTTTTTTTAAAATGTGCATGTCCAATTCATTAATCTGTTCTTTCTCTATTCTGTAAACATAAGTGTTTAGAGATAGAAAATTTCCCCCAAGTACTGCTTTGATTGCATCCCATAAAATCTGGTATGTTGTCTTGTTGTCATTCTCTTTGATAAAATTACTGATTGTTTCTATGATTTGTTCTTTGATCCACACGTTCTTTAGGATTAGATTAGTTTACAACTAATTTTCTATCTATCTTTCCAAGGCCCTTAATTAAATGTAATTTTTTTTACATCATGATCTATAAAAAGATGCATTTAACATTTTTGCTTTTCTGCATGACTGAAATTTTTATGTCCTAATACATGGTAAATATTTGTGTAAGTGCCATGTACTGCTAAAAAAAGATATATTCCTTTCTCTCCCCATTCAATTTTCTCTGGAGGTCTATCACCTAACTTTTCTAAAATTCTATTCACCTCCTTAACTTGTTTATTTTGTGGTTAGATTTATCTAGTTCTGAAAGTTGAGGTCCCCTAATAGTATAGTTTTAGTATTTCCTCCTATAACTCATTTAACTTCTTTAAAAATTTGGATGCTATATCATTTGGTGTATATATGTTAAATATTGATATTACTTCATTGTCTATGGTACCTTTTAGCAAGATGTAGTATTCCTATCTCTTTGAATTAGATCTAATTTTTTCCTTTGTCTGAAATCATGATGGTTTACCTTTGCATTTTTTTTTACTTCAGCTAAAGCATAATAGATTCCACTTCAGCCATTTTATTTTACCTTTACTCCATGTGTGTGTCTCTGCTTCAAATGTGTTTCTTATATACAACATATTTTAAGATTCTGATTTTTAATTCACTCTATTAGCTTCCATCTTATTGGAGAGTTTATCCCATTCACATTCATAGTAAGAATTACTATTTCCCTCCATCCTATTTTCCTTCTCCTCTCTCTCTCTCTTTCCTTCTATACTGCCCCTCCTCACCAGTGTTTTGCTTCTGACCATAGCCTCCCTCAATCTGCCCTCCCTTCTATCAGCCTCCCCCCTTTTCTTGGCCTCTTCCCCTCCTACTTCCCTATAGGATAAAACAGATTTCTATACTGAACTGAGCATATATGCTATTTCCAGTTTGAGCCCAATCCTATGAGAGTAAGATTCAATCAAGGCTCACTCCCCTCCCTTCTATTCCTCCACTGTAACAGGTCTTTCCTGCCTCTTTATATGAGATAATTTATCTTATACTACCTCTCCCTTCCCACTTCTCCTACTGCAATCCTTTCTCACACCTTAATTTTCAATATTATCCCATCAAAGTGAACTTATACCTGTACCCTCTTTTAACTGCCCTAAAAGGTAATACAGTTGGGGTGGCCAGGTAGCACAGTGAGTAAGAGCACCAGCCCCAGTGTCGGGATGACCTGGGGGATCGAATCCGGGCTCAGATACTTAGCACCACACCCAGAAATAACTGGCTGTGTAACCTTGAGCAAGTTACTTAACCCCAATTGCTTATTAAAAAAAAAAAAAGTGATACAGTTCTGAAAAGTTACAATTATCATCTTCCCATGTAAGGAAGTAAACAATTTAACCTTAAGGAATCTCTTGTGCCTTTGCCTTCTGGAATATCACTGTAAACCCTCTAACCTTTTAATGTAGAAGCTGCTAAATCCTATGCAATCTTGACTGTCACTCCTTGGTGTCTGAATTGTTTCTTTCTGACTACTTTCAGTATTTTCTCCTTAGTCTGAGAGTTCTAGAATTTGTTTATGATATTCCTGGGAGTTTCCATTTTGGAAACTTAAAAAAAATTTTTTTTTTTGCTTTTTTTGGAGGGGGGAAGGCAAGGCAATTGGTCTTAAATGACTTACCCAAAGTCACATGGCTAGTATGTCAAGTGTCTGAGGCCTGATTTGAACTCAGGTCCCTCTGACTCCAGGGCCAGCTCTTTCAGAAGGAGATCACTGTATTCTTTCAATTTCTATTTTACCTTCTGGTTCATCTGGTATCGGGGCAGTTTTCCTTGATAATTTCTTGAAAGATGATGTCCAGGTTCTCTTTTTGACCATGTTTTTCAGGTAGTCCAATAATTCTTAAATTATCTCTCCTGGATCTATTTTCCATCTAAGTTATTTAATATTTTCTTCTATATTTCATTCTTTTGATTTTGTTTTATTGTTTCTTGATGTCTCATGAAGTTATTAGCTTCCATTTGACCCATCCTGATTTTCAAGAAATTATTTTCTTCAGTTAGCTTTTGTACCTCCTTTCCCCATTTGGACAATTACTTTTTAAGGAGTTCTTTTCTTCACTGAATTTTTGTACATCTTTTTCCAGTTTTTGTGCTTCTTTTACCAAGCTTTGACTCTTTTTCTATGATTTTCTTGTATAACTCTAATTTCTTTTCCCAATTTTTCTTCTATCTTTCTTACTTGATTTTTAAAATTCTTTTTGAGTTCTTCCGGGAATTCTTTTTGGGTCTAAGACAAATTCATATTTCTCTTTGAGGTTCACGACCAAGCATTTTGACTTCCTCTTTTGAGTTTTTGTTTTGATTTTCCCTGTTGCCATAGTAGTTTTCTATGGTGAGGGTTTGGAGTTTTTTTGTTTTCTTGCTAATTTCCAATCTATTTTGTGACTTTAAAAGTTGAACTCTGCTCCTAGGGAATCGAGGACACTGTCCTAAGGTTCTTTTGTCAGAGGCCAGAGCCCTGGCATCTGGCCTGTTTCACCAGGGCCATGAAGGGCCTTAATTGCTGACCTATGCTGGGGGTAGGGGTTTCCTAATGGCTGGCCTGGATACTGCCTGTGCTAGTCTGTGCTCCCCTTTTTTTACCCAAGTGAGACAGACCTTTCCTGTAGTCCTTCTAAGGTTTCTCAGGCTAGAATTGTTTCACTCCATCCTTTTGTGGGTTCTGCCACTCCAGAATTTGTTTTGAGGTGCTATTTAAAGTTGTTTGGGGCAGGGGGGAATGGGGGAGGTCAAGCAAATCCCTCCCTTTTCTCCACCATCTTGGCTCTACCTCTATCAAAAATGTCTTAATGCATAAAATAAAATATATAGGATTATAAAGGAAGCAAATTATATTAAAATAGTTATCAACATTTTTTTTTAGTTTTGCAGACCAAAGACTAAATAAAACTTCTGCTTTAAAGTGTTACCTTAGCCAGGCCTTACCATCTTAAATGTTTTATTTATAATTACAGAATGACTTGCCATTCTTAAACAAAATTTCAGATTATCAGCAAAAAGCTATTGAGATTTGGGGAGACAAGGAGGCTGGGTACCCTAGAATCAAACTTGGTTCTCAAGGTATATCTGACGTGGTCATTTTAGGGGGACTTAAAGGAACTCTTTTTTTTTTTTTTAAGCAATTGGGGTTAAGTAACTTGCTCAAGGTTACCCGGCCAGTTATTTCTGGGTGTGGTGCTGAGTGTCTGAGCCCGGGATTCGATCTCCAGGTCGTCCCAACACTGGAACCGGTGCTCTTACTCGCTGAGCCACCTGTTTATTGGGGTTAAGTAACTTGCTCAAGGTTACACGGCCAGGTGTTTCTGGGTGGGTGCTAAGTGTCTGAGCCCAGGATTCGATCTCCAGGTCTTCTCAACACTGGAGCCGGTGCTCTTACTTGCTGTGCTACCTGGCCGCCCCGACTTAAAGGAACTCTTAAAAAATTTTATTATTTATTTTTGTATGTTCCCTCTTTTTTTTTAAATTTTGAGGTCCAAATTCTCTCCTTTTCTCCTACCCCTCCCTCACTTACTGAGAAGGCAAGAAATATATCAATTATACATTTGAAATCATGCAAAATGTATTCCATACTAGCCATGTCACCAAAAAAAGAAAAAAAAAAGCTTGAAAAATAAAGTGAATAAACTATACTTCAATTTGCACTCAGAGTTCATCAGTTCAAAGACAGTATTTTTTCATCAGGGATCGCTGAAAGAACTCTTAAGAAGGGCAAGTATATAGTTTTAGTGATTTTTAAGGAGGGCCACTATGTGGCTTTATGCCATCCAGGCTACTCTCTCTTACTTCCTTGACCAGCATGAGCCTACCTCACAGAGGTTGTTATATACTTAATCCTTACCTGAGTACCTAACAGAAAAGGACTCTACATCCCTATGTCACTGGCTTCTTCCAGTACACAAATTCCTTCTGCCCTGAAGCATTTTCTTAAGCTGAATGGGATTCTCCTTGTCCTTCCCACTCACTGGACCCTAGACTCATAAGCACAGATTTACATATCTGACATAACATCATTATGTAATGTATTTAATGATTTTGATACTGAAATAACTTTTTTTTGGACACTACAACAAACCCCAGTGCCTACTACACGGCCTTGTATGTAATAGGTACTATTTGTTAAAATGAATCAAAATGTTTAATGAATCTCCATCTTCAGTTAAGAAGTTTCTTACAAAGAAGTGTTATTGGAACACACCTTCTTTGTTCACAGATATTACTGTAATATATTTCACTAAAATGTCTTCTTTTCTTTGGATGTAGAAAGCAAAGAACCATATCATTCACAGGAAAATGGCAAGAAAAAAACCAGGAGACCCCAGGTATAAAAGGAATTAACTTTTTGTTAAACACTTTTAAGAGAAAAAGCTTGGCTACTTCTCTTCAAGGGAGATATACTAATGTTTGTAGCTTTGGCTCTTCTCCGAGTTTTCTCTCTTCCCAATTTCTGTCAAGGGTACCACTATTCTTCTAGTCACTCAGGTTAGCAATCTTGGGGTCACCAATTCCTCACTTTTCTTCACCCCTATCTCATCAGTTGCCACTGTGTTTTGCTTCTACCTCTTCACTCCCATGGCTGCCACTTTTCCCTTGGTCTACTGTACAAACCTAATCAGTCTCCCTACCAAGCTGATTTTCCTATGAGAGTGTATGATCACGTTATTACTGATAACTTACTACAATAAAATCCAGTAGTTTCCTAATGCGTCTAGGATCAAATAGAAACTCTTAAGCTTGTCATTTAAAGTCCTTCACAACCTGGATCAAACCCACCTTTCCAGCCTTATTCTATTTCCATTCATATTTTGCACAGTCTGTACTATATTATCCTTTATGCTTTCGATGGCCTAGCCATATTGACATGCTATTTCTCAACCACAAGATGCTGCCTTTTTCATCTCTGAACTTTGCACAGTCCGATTCCATGTCCTGAACGCTCCTCCCTCACCCCTGCTTCTCACAATCCTCTTTGTTGCCTTCAAACTCAGCTCGAGCACTATATCCATAAAAAAAAAAAGTTTTTACTGATCTCCTCTAGGTGCTAGTTCCTTCCTCACAATCTCTGCCCTTAGCAAATTACCCTGTATTTATTTTGAATACACTTATATAAAAAGTCACTTAGCCTCTCAGTTCTCTAGGCAACCCACCAAGATTAGAAATTTTGGAGAAGGTTCTGAAGTACATCAGTCAAAGGAATTTCCTCACCTGGAAATTCCTTCTGCCAATGAAATGACAGGTCTAGTCCCTACCTGTGTACTTACATATGCTCAGGTTGTCTCCCATGGAATGTGAGCTCCTTGGGGACAAAGACTGTTTTATTTTTGTCTCTGTGGCTGCAGGATCTACTTAGCACAGTGCTTAGCAGACAAGCATTTCCTCAGCTCTAGGTGAGTGATTTATAATAGCCCTGTGGAATGGGCAGGCTAGGTGGTATAATCCCTCTTACACAGATAAAAAAGCCAAGGTCTTGGGTTATCCTCCTCTCACCTGAAACAACCTCTGAAACTGGGGATTTGGAATTTTAGAGGTTTGAAAAATGTCTTCAATGGTGTCCTCATCATCATCTTTGTTAACCAAGCTCATGGAGTCAATCAAAGCATCAACTGCAGACAGCTGAGCCTCTAAAATCAAGCACAAAGAGATATGAGTAAAAACAATTATTCCCTCTGTTTTGGTCCACTACAATTCTTTTTTGCACTCTACTATTTATGATTACACTAATGTCATTATAGCCCATCACAAGAAAGAGTTTTTATTTTAGTAGTCACTAGTATACCTTCAGATGGAATCCAACTCTGGAAAGAGTCCATTCATAAGTCAGTGTCTTCAATGAGCTGGAGACAAAAATGCCTATTTATAATGCTCTAGTGATGTGATAAAGTATTTTATAAACTTCATCAAAACCTAGTACGTGCCACACCACCTTAGATAGAGAAGGTACTTAATAAATACCTGCTGACTCATTTCTATCAACCTTTTGGACTTTTCCCTTCCAAATGGGTCAGCCAAAACCAAAAAGGATTCTAAATAAAACTACTCCTTGTTAAATGGTTACATGCACCTGTTACTCTCAGCTTGGTCTGGTCTGGTCAGGGGCATTCACAGGAAACAATGGCTCTAGATCATTACCAGTCACTAAACACAAAGTACAGAAGAGTAAAGAGTTACTGAAAATTAATATAAGCTTCTGTTTCTCAACTTCTTTTGGCAGAGCTACTATAAAACTTATTTAACAAGAAGCATATTTGCTGTCTCTCTCTTTCCCTGAATTCCTTTCTCCCTCCTGCTCCTCTCCTTTTTTATTTTTTTGAAACTGGGTGTCCCCAAATCACCTAGGCTACAAGTACAGGGCTACTCATGGGCCTAGTTGACTAGGACAGGCATGTGAGCTTTGACTGGCTCCATTTTCTGAGCTCAGCCAGTTCATCCCTTGGTAGGCAATCCAGTGGCTGCCCATTTCTGAAGGCTCACCATACTTTTGCCAGACTTAACATGGGCACTTGACTGATTTAGCCCATTGCAGTTCAGAACTCCTGAGCTCAAGACAGCCTTCGGGCTCTGTTCTCCCAGTAACAGTGATTACAGGCTTGTACCACCATGTCCAGACACCTTTACTAACATAATGTCAGGGATGCTCATCTGGCCTATCATGATTTTTTAAAGCAATCTAATGTTTAATGTTTTAAGTGACAGCACCATGCCCTGAGCTGAGAGATCAAGAGAACTTGGTGGCAAGCAATACCTTTATCTCCATACAGAACATCCCTTTTACTTTCTTTCACTTCTTTTACAATTGCTAGGCACTATATATCCATAAACTTGGTCATTCTTAATAAATGCCAAGTGGCTTTAATAATCAGGTTCTCAAAAACAGAAGAGACAAAAAAGGAGTCAGTTCACAGGACAAAAGACAGACAAGTCAAACGATCTTGGATGCTTTTGATACTGGGATACTAAAAGGGCTGTGGCATTGAATAAACTGAAATCCATTCATTTAGGGAAAGGAAGGGAATAAACATTTGTATAGCAGCTATTATGTGTCAGGCACTACAATGCGCAATTCATAAATAGTCTCATTTGATCTTCACAACTTTGTAAGGTAAATGCCATTATTATCCCTATTTTACAGATGAAGAGACTTAGGTAAATATGGTTAAATGACATGCCCAAGGTCACACAGCTAGTAAGTGAAGCCAAAATATGAACTCAGGTCTTCCTGACTCAGGTCCAGCACTCTATACACTGTGCCACCAGCTTCCTTTTTCTTTTAAAAAGGAAGGAGTTCAAAGACATAACAGACTGTATGTAGTCATGAAGAGCTAATGACAGAATGCAATAAACACACAGCTCTGGTATTCCACTGCAGCAGTTTCTCCTATACATCCATAAAGACACCTGCATCGTCATCGTCGTCATCATCATCATCACCACCATAGCTAACTGTTACATTAGGCACAGTGCTATGAGCTTTACAATTATTATCTCATTCGATCCTCACAACAACCCTGGGAGGTAAGCATTACTATTATCCCTGTTTGATAGAGGTTAACAGCCAAACAGAAATTAAGTGACTTGCCCAGGGTCACCCAGCCAGTAAGCAGCTGAGGCCAGATCTAAGTTCTTCCTGATTCCAGGTCCAACATCTATTCACTGAGGCACTCAGCTGCCTTCTACCATGCTTCCACCATGATCTAGAGAAATCCACCTTTAGAAGCAAAAGAAAAGTTTAACCTCTAGAGACCTGTGTGATTCTTGGTCTCTCAATCCAAAGCAATTAGCCTACATACAAACAAGGTCAAAGGCACCAGTTTGAACCTATCGCTAATCCATTATTCCCAAAAGAAATGAACCAACACTATTGCATAGCCAAAGATCAAACCTCTAAACTTAGCTAGCTGCTTCCTGAATACCTGCTACTGGCCAAAAGAACTAGATGAAAGAGTGGACAGCTCAGGGCAAAGTAATTTCCAATACTAGAAAAATAATTCAAAGGACTTGTAATACTGAAAGTGAATTAATACTATCATCTTGGTATATGAAGATAAAATATTCTGCTAAATCCCTGGTCCATCTGGTTCCAAACAGAAACTTATCAGGGACATAAGATTTCCTAAGAACATCTGGTGTTTAGAGTCATTTAGTGAATGAAAGGAGAAACTCACTTACCTGTAGGAGTACACTTCTTATTGTTTCTCAAGGAGGAAAACAGGTATTGCCTTAAGTCTTCCATGTAGGGCAGCTGTATATACATTAAGCACTGTAACAGAAAGAAAAGCAATAAGAGAAGGAGAAACTAAATGGTGGGGAAGAGTATGGCTCATGCACCCTGTAAAAGCATTTCAACATGGTTGCTACACATATGGGTCATGGCAAGCAAAATATATCACTCTTGCTATAACTATATACAAACACAGTTTTGGGACCACTGAATGTTGAACAAATTTATTTTTTTTAAAAGATAATACCAGAGAAATACTTCAAAAACATGACATTTGGGCTCTCTCAACATACTTGGGAGTCAGGAAAGTCCTCATGGCTGGAATCCTGGGCACCAGGACCTTCCAACAGCCAGGAGGGACTCCTTCGAGAGGACAGCAAAGTGTTATCTCCATGAAATGTAAGGTAGTCCAGGTAGTATTTCAAATATGAGGGTGCTTTAGCAAACAGAATGTAAAAATAAACCATATATCTCATTCTCACTGGCTAGTCATCAATCCTATTGTAAAATGAAATGTTACCTACTCCCTTATGACCTTAATATTTAACTCAAAAACATGTATGAAACTTCTATAATGAAGACGGCACTGTGTTTGATGCTGAGGGCACACAGTTGGCCTTGACATAGACTCTGCTTTTCAGTAGCTTCTAATACAAGAGGGAGAAAGACATGAAAGGAAGATCACTTATGGTTTGTGCTGGTGGTGGAGGTAGCTAGAAAAGGTTCATGAAGGAGATAACACCTGATCAAGGTGTCAAAAAAGGGTAGGTTGTTCGTGCATGCGTAAGTGCTGTGTGCGTGTGTGTGTGTGTGTGTGTGTGTATGTGTGTGTGGAGAGAGGGAGGGAGAGTAAGAGAGACAGAAGACATCAAGAAAACAATTTGTAAAATCCTGACCCAAAAGACAAAAGAAAGGTAGAAAGGGGAATCTGTTCCAAGGATGGGAAATGGCAGGAACCAAGGCATGATGCCAGAAGGGGACAGAAAATGGATGGCAGATGGGAATGAATCTAGTCTTGCTGGTATGTGGAGTAAGTAAAGGCTAGAATGGCAGGTTGGAGCAAGACTGTACTGTAAGTGTTCTAAATGATAAGAAATTTATACTTTACTCAACTGGCAACAAAGAGTCATTAAAATTTTTTGAATAGGAGAATGATGATCAGGGTGGTGTGTAATGGAAATGCAGATTTAAAGATCTTCCCTGCCCCTAGGCTAACATGCACCTGGAGCCTGGTGTGGGAGGCTTGTTTTTCAGTAGATACTTTTTGATTGGCCAGTGGGTCAATGGGGTTGTTACATTCTCTGAGCCAGGAGAAGGCTATATAAGCCCTGATGTGTAGCTTTGTTTTGGGACTCACTTTGAGAAGTGTTCTGTGATTTGATCTGAATTCTGGGAAGCCGTTCTTGAGAGTCCCCCGGCTTTGAAAAACCCAGAATGTGGAAACCCAGATGTTGACTGGGTATGGATGTATGGTTGGACAGTTTGGAAATCTGTCTACTTGATGTTTCTGTCTTGATAATTATGCCTGTATACTTTGAGATTCAGGGTGCTGACCTTTTCTCCTGAATAAGGTAAATGATATATGTCTGACTGATTAAAGTAAGCTTGTTGACCCATTTTGAGTTGCTTTCCTTTAGCAAAGCAGATCCAAGAACCTGTATTGGCGGCAAACCCTGAGGACGCCCGGGGTGCTTGCTGCTACATGGTGTTATCAGAATGATTACTGAGGCAGTCTGCTAATTGGTCTTCTGCAATTTGGCTTAGATACTTAGTAGCTGTGAGATACTGTTCAAGTCACTTAACCTATCTGCCTCAGTTTCTTCAGCTGTAAAATAGGGATAACAGAACCTACCTCACATGTAATTGAGGATCAAATGAGATAATACCTGAAAAGCTCTTAGCCCAGTAACCAATAGATAGTGGGCAATTAATAAATGCTTATTTTCTTGCTTGCTTGCTTCCTTCCCTACTCTAGTCCATCTTAAACTCAGCTTTCAAAGTGATCTTCCTTCAGTATAAGCCTGAACATTCACCCTCCTATTCTTTCACACCTCCAGGATCAAATATAAAATCCTCGGCTTTTTAAAGGCCTTAATCCGGTCCCTCCCTATCTTTCCAGTTTCCTTATACCCTATTATTCTCCAAGAGCTCGGTAATCAGTGACAGTAGGCTTCTTGCTGTTCCTCACACTTGATCCTCCATCCCCCAATTTCCTGCATTTTCACTGGAGGTCTCCCTCTTCATCTCAGCCTCCTAGCTTCCCAACCTTCCTTCAAGGTTCAGCAAAAGGCCCATCTTGTATAAGAAGCCTTTCCCATACCTCCTTACTCTTAGTGCCCTCCCCTTGAGCCTATTCTCAATTCATTCCATCTGTAAGTTATTTACATGTTGTCTCCTTCATTAGACCGTCAACTCTTTGAAAACAGGGAATGTTTAGTGCTTGACCACAAATCAGAAACATTCTATACAGACCTCTGTCACAAAGTTAAGAGGTGAAATGACAGGAAGATGGGACAGCATACTGACACAGAAGAAGAGCTAAGGAGAGAAGGCTTTTTTTTCCACAAGAAAAGAACCAAGAGAAGGATAAAATTAAGATGAATGAGAGGAAATGACATTTGAAAAGGTCCTAGATAAGATGAAAGTGGATGGGATTAAGGGAATAGGTAAGGAACAGATAAGAGGACACAACCTTACTGAGGAGTAAGGATAAATCCCAGACAGGAAGAACAGAGGAAATAATGGATAACAATACTGAGAAACTGAAGAGAGAAGAGGGAAGTCCTGCTAGGTCTCAATCTTGACAATGAACTGAGAGGCAAGGTCACTTACTACCAGTATGGGGATTGCAGGCCTACTTAAGAGGCTCAAGAGAAGATTGAGAACAAAACATGAAGCAGTTCAAGTGCTGCTGCAAAAGCACTCTATAAATACACAAAAAGTCTGAACCTGCTACCGACTAACTTAACTGCTCACTTTGGGAAATTTATGAGCTTTTTCAAACTCCTCTGTCAACTTATTAGTGGCAAGCAGAGAGCTAAAAGGATGGCAGTGGAGTATTAACATTAGGAGTGAACCATAAGCAAGGAGGAAAAGAAGGAGAAGAGTAAGACAGGTTCTGCCCTCATACGTAGTGATGATGTATTATATGATTATTAAGCCTGTGATTATGCTGTTTCCTGTTCCAGGAATAGTCTCTTCTTGTTTTGCTGCTGAATTTCTTGAAAGTCCACCTCACACACTACCTCCTCCTGGAAGGCTTTGCCTTCACATTGTGAGGTGGGCCCACAGCACATACAGCACTGGGCCTGGAGTCAGGAAGACTGGAGTGCAACTATGACTTCAGACACTTACAAGCTGTGTGACCCTGGACAAGTCCATTAACTTCTGCTTGCTTCAGTTTCCTCATCTGAAAAATGGGAAAATAACAGCTCCCACTTCCCTGGGTTATTGTGAAGATCAAATGAGTTCATAACTAAAGCCCTCCACATGGTGCCTGGTACACAGTTTAAGGGCTATATAAATGCTACTATCATTATACTGGTATTCACACCTCACCTAGCCTATCATTCTGCTTCTCTCACACAGTGATCACACCTTTGCTTTTTCTTACAATTATCGATGGACATTATCTTATCTCCTAACCAGATGGGAAGCTCCATCAGGGCAGGGAGTGTAACTTATCTAACTGCACTTTCCCCAGAACCCAGCAGGTGCTTCAGGAGAGAAAGGGGCAGACTGGACACGTGGAGTAAATGGGGGTGAATTGAATATGTCGACCAAGTTGTGAGCATGAATGAATGACCAGGAGGACATTGAGACTGTTAGAAAAGGCAATGTGTTCAATCTTGCTGAGTTTGAGATATCTATGGCACATTCAAATGTCCAAAAGGCAGCTGGAGGTGAGCCTGGAGGACAGGAGAGAGGTCGGGAATGGATAAACAGAACTGAGAATCATCTAAATAAAGATAATTGAATCCACTGGAGTTGATCCTTAGACCTAACCTCTCTAGGTAGACAGTATAAAGAGAAGAGGGCTCAGGATAGTTAGTGGGTGTGACCTGAAGGAAGATGCAGCAAAAGAGACAGAGAAATAGTGGTCAGACAGGAGGGAGGGAGCAGAGTCCCAAAAACATGGAGAGAATATGCAAGTGAAGAGGGTGATGACAGTATCAAAGGCTTCTGTGTGGTCAAGAAGGCTGAGGCCTAAGAAGAAATCATCAGATTTGGCAAGTAAGAGATCACTGCTATTAATTACATAAAATTAAAAAGTTTTCCACAAACAAATCCAATACAGCATAGAAGTGAAAGAGTTAAACAAAGGAAAAAAAATCTTTGCAGCAAATTTGTCTGATAACACTCATTTCCAAGATACATAGGAACTGATTCAAAATTTATAAGAATAAGAGCCAGTCTCCAATTGCTAAATGGTCTAAAGATAAGAATAGGCAGTTCTCAGAACTGCCAAGCTATCTATAGATATTTGACAAAAAATGCTCCAAATCGCTAATAATAAAAGAAATGCAAATTAAAGCAATGCAGAGGTTCTACCTCATGCCTATTAGATTAGCAAAAATGACCAAAAAGAAAAAAAAGACAAACGTTGGAGGGGTAGTGGGAAAACAAATATACTGATGCAATGTTGGTACAACTGTAAAAGGATCTAACCATTCTGCAAAACAAAAATTTGGAATCATATCCCCAAACTAACTAAATAGTGCATGCCCTTTGACCCAGCAATATCACTGCTAGGCTAATTTCCCAATGAGATCAAAGAAAGAAAGTGTACAAAAATATTTATAGTTCTTTTTTATGGTGACAAAAAAGTAAAGTAAAAGGGTGCTCCTTTATTGAGAAAGAGCTTAAATAAACTTTGGAATATGAATATAATTGAATTCTACCGTGCTTTACAAAATGAGGAAAAAGACAGTTTCAAAGAGAAAGACTTGTATGAAGTGGTATAAAGGAAGGAGAATCAGAAAAAACAATTCATACTTTAACATCAATATTGTAAAAAAAGCTCAACCCTAATTCCTGAGGACTGATGAGAAAATTACCCACCTCATGTCAGAGATGATAAACTAATAGCAAAATAAACATTTTCTTGGACATGATTAAAGTGGGAATTTGTTTTGCTTGGCTGTACTTATGTGATACAGGGGGTCTTCTATTTCTATCCTTTTTCAGTGGATGGGGGAGTGGGGTAGGAAGAAGAAAATAAAGAATTCTTGATAACTATCAATTGAAAAAAAGAACTGAAGACACTTATTAGTAATACCTCCTATAGAAACACAATTCATTTATCATATCTAAAGCCTTGGCTTCAATTATCCCACAAAACTTTCAGACACATCTTTGTAAAATTCTTATAATGTACCATCAGGCATACAATATTTTCCCCATTTCACAGAGAAATTATAGCACAAACAGGAAACATACTGAAGTGTCATTAACTTCATCAATTCAATTAATTTTTTAAAATACCCTTTCTATTTTAAGTACTCTGTACAAATCTTTTTAGGAGATCAAGAAGGAACAGCACTGACCAGAGTATTAATTTAACTATTACCTCATAAGTTTGCTTGATAAAAGGAAAAGCTACGCCAACCTGGGGATTACATCTTTTGTCATACGCATATCGGACGATGGCTACCATGTCTAATTCATCCAACGCATGAATCAAGGAGGAGAGCGCCACTGCTGCTGCCTGGGAAGAGAGAGCCACAGGTTCTTGAGCACTTGTCCTAAGGGTGAAGGTTTATCACATTACATCTTTTCATTCTCATGTCAGAGTCAAAGAAGTAAGAAATAGTGACTACAAAGAGTGTACTCTGTGCTGCCTTCTATTGGCCAGTGTCAGTGCTATAGGAGCTGGAGATGGAAGGGACCTCATAGGTCATCTAAGAGAACACTGACATTCTACACATGAAAAAAATGAGATTAAAAAAAAGGGAAGTTAGGTCACACAAGAATTAAAACTCAAAGGCAGGATCCTGAGGGAAGGGCAATTTCTGTTACTTTAAATTTTACTTTAAGAAATTTTTTTCTTTATGGACCAAATTTTCTTTTCCATCATTATAATACCCCTTTAAATCTTCTTGGTCTGGATCATTTTAGTCTAATCCTAGCACATCACAGAATCATAGAACTCCTACTCTGAGAGAAGACTTTCTGGAAGTTAAAACACGAAAATTCTCCCAGGATCACAGATACAGATCTGGAAGGAACTTCAGAGGTCAAGTGAAACCTCAACATTTTACAGATGAAGGAAATGAGTCCCAAAGAAGCTAACGACTTGCCTTGGGTCACAAAGCACTTCAAAGTTTTCAAAAAATCCCTTTCCTACACTAGGCCCCTGGGGGGAGGTAGTAAAAATACTTTTATTCCAGTTTAACAAGTGAGACAACCAAGAGATTATATGACTACTCCATGGTCTGTAGCAGGACCCAAGAATAAGAAAAAAACTCTAGTTTCAATTCCCAGTTCTGACATTTCATAGTTTTATAATCTTATTGGACAAATCAGCTGGCTCCTTTGAGTCAGTTTTCTCATGTGTAAACTGTGGATGATAATACTAGTAATCAATCAATCAATATTTATTAAATGCCCACTATATGCTAGGCACTCTGCTAAGCATTTGTACTTGTAATAGTGCTTTGTGAACCTTAAAGGGCTTACTCATCCAAATACAGACCTCAAATTCTGTATCCATAAGAACACTTTTAAAAAGAAAGTTGTTTTCACCATTTGTCCTAGAAATATCCATTCTTTCAGAATAATAAACAATTAAGAACTAGAAGGGATTTAAAAGATGATCTATGTCAACTTCCTCATTCTAGCTCTAACAAATCTGATTCTATATGCCCAGTGTCTGTGCTTATACCATAACAGATTCCATTTATAATTTTGCCATTTTGATAAAGGTCACATGGATTTGCCAATGATATTGGGAAAGGCAAGAGTTATTTTTTTTTTCAATTAGGACATCATTTTGACAAAATGACACCTAATTTATTTTTATGGTCCAAAGATTTAAAGTTATCTCACCTCATCATCTTTTGCAGCAAACACTTTTAGAACTTGGTTTCCCATAAAGAATTTCCTGCGTACCTGCAAGGACAAAATTGGGGGAAATGTGGTTTTTGATCTAAAGCAAATGAAAAAGTGATCTTGTACATTATTAACCATACTGGGCACCAAGAAATTCTACTCACATTACTTCCACCAAACAGAATATTAGCCAAAAAAATAACATCCAGGACATCCAGAAGATATTTAATGATGCAGGGCAGGACTTCAGGATAGAAAGAACTGGATGTATAGTTCATCTACAGAAAGATGATGCTTAAACACACAGAAGCAAAGGAGAACAATGGAGGAAGGAGGGTCTATAATAGAATCCTAGGAAACACACAGGCCAAGGTGTTGGTTAAGTTTACAGGAAAGGATACAGATAAGTAGAAGGACCAAGAAGAAGCAATGTCCCCAAAGAAAAGGGAAAGGAGAGGGTCTGGGAGATACGGTAGTCAACAGTGTAAAAGCTACAAAGTTTGGAGTTAGAAGCCAACAATTTTCATAATCCTTGAAAGGGTTGAGAAATAAGTAGGTAGTAAATCTACATGACTCTTTCTGGGAGCGTGGCAGTAAAAGGGAGGGAGGGAGAGTCTGTGTGTGTGTATGTGTGTGTGTGTGTGTCTCTGTGTATCTGTGTATTTAGTGGATAGAAATCTTTATTATTTAGTTTTGCAAGTATGAGCTATTTCAAGGATACCAATCTCTGTACACCAAAAGAGGAGGTCTAAAAACATGTTACTCTTAGACCAACTTTTATCCTGTAACTCTTGTGTTAGAAGGTTAAAGGGTAAGTGTAGCTAGCTTAATTCCATAACTGATGACCCAGTCAGCTCTCTGGTCTTTGAAATGAACACATGGTATCAGAAAGGAAGAGCCTGAAGATTACAAAGAGTGGGAATGGTAAAAGGGACAATCTGTGGGAAAAGATAAGATGGAATCATTTGTGCATGAAGAGTTTATAATCTGACTCTGCAGTCTGACAGGACTAAAGAATTCTGGGTGACTTCTATGCCCCAATGAGGCATTAGAGGAAGACTGAAGTGCCCATGTATTAATGATAGGTAAATATAATATCTCAACGAGCCATTAGGAAAACAACTTAAACTTGCTTTGCACACAAATGTGGGAAAAAATACCGCACCTGAGAAGACCTACAGAATCCCAAAACAGAGAAGCATTTTCCTTCTGTTTTGTATTTCATTTGTCCCTCGTCCACTTTAGAGAAAGGAACGATATCACTCCCATAGCGGAACCCTGGAAAACAAGAAGAGCATCTAGTAGACAAATGGGGCTACATTTTTCACAAACTGAAATCAGCCCTATATATACATTAACAAATGATACATACTCCAGAGCTACATTCTGCTTTCTGGTATCTAAATCAAATTACTTTCCCCTATGACCAAGAAAAAAAAAGAAAACTCATACATACTCACCATAAACAGCATGGACATCTTACAGACCACTAAAAACACAGTCCTATTTCTTAAGTAGCACCTTCTATACCATAGTTCGTTACCCTAATGACTACCGGACTGAAAGAAAACCAAAGAAGCAAACACAGTATGTAAAGTTATACTTCAAAGATAAGCCTCAGTAGACTACAGGACAAGCATGCTTTGCAAACATAACAGAAATGCACTTCTACACAAATCAAGAGACACATATCACAAAAGGTGTCTGTAGGAAATGTACAGAATGTCTTAAAAACAAATACAGCTTGCCAGACACTTGAAAGAAAAAAAATCTAAAACTTTCATTTTTTTAAAAATTCAACTGATAATTTACTTAATAAATAATACTAATAAAGATTTCTATCCACTAAATACACAGACACACAGAGACACACAGACAGACAGACAGACACACACACACACACACTTTCTTTTTTCCTGGAGTAATGCTGCATATATTTTTCCCTTTTTAATTACTTACATCAGTTTCATAAAAGCAGGCTCTTGCTTTCTTATTAAATATGCATCTCTATTCTTATAGACTTTCCCTCAGGGAAAGTTATTGTCCTTCTTTTAAGCACTATTGTCGGAGGAGAGTACAGTGTCACCATAAGATGCTTATGGCTTTGGATGGAGAAATGAACAGCAGTCACAGCTCAACTATAAGAAACAAGATAACTAGATGTCTAGGGGTGGAATCTATGATCACAGTGACTGTTAATATCACTCTGCTGTTGTATTTTTTTTTAATTAAAAAAGAAGCAAGCTCCTGGTTCCATGAAATGTCTTTAGTAATTTAAAAACTAAACTGAGGACTAAATCTAAAATAAAAACCCAAAATCTAGCTAGGAAATATAGTTCATGGCACAAATTTCTAAGCAAAATGGTTTTCTAATTTTACCACGTGTCATAAGTCAATCTTTTAACTTTAACAGGAACCCAATTAGGATCATCTTATAATTTTTGGCTAACCTACTTAAAGATCAAATAAGTAGCTCTATAACTTTTTTTTGGGGGGGGGGGGTTTGGTGGTGGTGGTGTATTTGACATGTCGAGGAACACAGAACATCCACAAAAATATATAATTATTTTGGTCTCTACATGAACTCACCTACCCTTCATTCTCTCCATCTGAAGTTAGGAGGCTTGGGGTACAGGGACAGAGATATAACAGTTGAGGGCAATAAGAGGGTAAGACAAAGCTGCAGTGAGACTTTCTGCTTCTGGACCCCACATCGGGAAAGATTAGTCAGCAATGGACAGTTGTAGAATGGCAAAAATGGGGTCTATGGCCAGGCAGGAAGAAGAAAAAGTCAATGCTACAGGTTCCCAGGAGCACAGAAGAATTTTTTTGTTTTTTAATTTATAAACAAGTATGGAATTTGGAAAATGTAGAGTGATGACATATATACATGCATATATACATATAAACACACATACACCTAAGAACCATGTCTCTATCTTAACCATTCATTTGGGATCAAGCAATTCTACCAGTTAAATGTCATCTAGACCCTCCTGGTGTGTAAGAGGAGGGTTAGGTGAGGGTTGCTCTCCATTTAGATGGATATAGAAGATCAAATGAGGACTAATAAATATGATTCTAAGAACCCTAACAAATACAAAACACTAAATCAAAGTAAATTATTTTCACTGTCCCTCAAACTAACTTAGGAAGCAATTTGATTGGAAGTGAAACCACAGAAATCTACTTATACAAAACATTCATCATAGAAGAGAAAAAGAAAGTTAAGCCAAAATTTATTTAAGTCTTATGAATACAAGCATTCTCTTAGCAAGTGGGTCTCAAAATTTAAAATAAACCGGGCATGAAATCCATTCCTTGGGCACTTAAAAGTCAGGAAGACAGAACATCAGAATATACAAGTCATGCAGTCCAAGACCCAAGGGATGAGGTGAATGGCCAGGTTAAGTTCTTATTTCAAATTTCTACACTCTCATAACTCAGAGAAGTAGACTGCTTGAAGCCCACTGAAGGATGTAATGCCACATTTCAAGTCATTCACTTCTCATAATACAAATCCTAACCTGCCTCACACCACACTGAGTAAAACCTACTTGATGCAGAGTTTTAAAATATTGATCCCACTTGGCATGACAAGGGAAAAGGCAGTAACTACATACCTTGGATAGTGTCTTCTTTCTGGACTTCAGTTTCATCATCATCATTTAAGCAGTAAACTGTTTCCTTTTGTATATCTTCTTTCCTTAGAGTTCTAGCATCTACAACTGTCCAACTTTTTTTTACTTTCTCCTGCGTAACCTTATTTCCAAAAGAAAAGTAGAAATGAGGGAACAATTATAAATCTTCAAAACCTCGCAATTTTGATCCTTATGAGAAACACATCTAGAGCCTTCTCTTTGGTTCCAAAACACAATCCAAACAAACTACTGTAGTATCCTGTTTCCTCTTTTTGTTTAGTATTTATCTTTTTAAATTTATTTAATTTTTACCTTAGGATTCCAAATATACCCTTCTCCCTCTCCTACCCAATGAGATAACAAAGGATAAAAAAAGGTGACTCAACAAATTTATGTAATAAATAATAAATGCATATAAGCACATGTGACAGTATACACAAGGTTCTACACCCATAAGCTTTACCACCGCTGACATGAAGAGGGAGGTACATATTCTCAATTCTTTTCTAGAGTCAAGGTTGATTATTTTCATTACACAATAACTCGTTTCACTGGGGCTTTTTGTGGTTGTTATTCTTTCTCTCTACATCCTTGCAGTTACTGAGTATAATGGTTTTCTGACTGGTACTCCCTTTCCTTTGTACCAGTTCATAGAAATCTTCCTTTGCTTCTTCAAATTCTTTATCTTGCTCCATTGCACACATGCCACAATGTGCTTAGCCATTCCCCAATCAATGGGCATCCACTCTGTTTCAGTTCTCTGCTACTACAAAAAATACTGCTATGAATATTTTGGTGCACATGTGGCATCCTTTCCCTTTATCCTTTTGGGGTACACACCTAGAACTGGGATCTCTGGGTCAATCCAGAAATGATCAGACCAAGTCTTGGCTATTTCATTTACTGACACACATAAGAGAGCAGGTGTCAGAGGCAACTAAAATTCATTTTATCATCAATCAACCGGTATTCATGATGGGCCTCATTTGAGTCAAACTCTGTGCTAAGGACTAGGGATTATACAGTTAAAAAAAGAACTTACATTCTATCAGGAAAGACAATTTTTATATAAAAATAAAGATACAAATACAAAACACATATAAGGTAATTTTTTTTTTTAAAGCAATCGGGGTTAAGTAACTTGCTCAAGGTTACAAAGCCAGTTATTTCTGGGTGTGGTGCTAAGTATCTGCACCCAGATTTGATCCCCAGGTCATCCCGACACCGGAGCTGGTGCTATTACTGGCTGCCCCCATATAAAATAACTTAATGAGAGGAGGGGGGGTCACCAGCAGTCAGAGCAAACAGTTAAGGTTTCAGGTAGAAAATTACCTCTGAGAAGAGAGTTCTAAAGAAAATAATGGATTTTAAAAGGTAGAGGAGGTGAGGTACATATGCATTGTAGGCATGGGGGAAAGCAAGTAGAAAGGCACTGACAACTACAATCTCTGTGGGTAGAGCTTACCTCTTCTGCCTTTTCAGTGCTCTCTAAAGGTGCTGAATGTGTAACTATGAATAGACATACCTGTATTCCCAGGTCTAGGGCCCTTAGTGGGGACAGTCACTTTCTAATCAACTCAGTAAGGAAAGCCTGGAAGAGAAGCCTATGTTGCTGATTCTCAGAAATACTCAAACAAGAAAGTCTGTATGTGAAATGACATAAAGACTACTTCTAAGACTTCTGCACTTTGGAAATCTTTCTTTGGATATTAAAAAAAAAAAAAACAAGCAAGGGGCAGAGCCAAGATGGTGGAGTAGAAGCCCTGACCTCCCTGCGGCTCTGGCTTCCACCTTCCCCAATCCATGTAAAAAGGGGACTCTAAACAAACTGTGGAGCTGCAGAACCCACAAAATGACACAGAGAAGCTAACCTCCCACCGACGACGGCCTGACAGGCCAGCAGGAATAGGCCAGTGCAGCGCTCTGGGAGCCGAGCCAGGCCCAGCCCCACGCCGACGTTTTAGCCCCAGGGCGGGACTGACCAGAGGGACTCCAAATCAGCAGCAGCTGTGGCCATTTCCACATTTATCAATACATAGATTCGAAGAACAAAGTGAGAGGTCAGTGCAGTCTGGACTTTGGGACCCAGTAAGTAGGAGTGTGTGGCTTTTGCACCCGGGGCGAGAAACCGCTGAGACACTGGCACAGCCAGCCAGTGCCACGTGGTAGCTTCAGCTCCTGGCCTGCAGAATGTAGGGGGACCAAGCACCAGTCTGAGGGGTAATCGCTCTTGCTTTAACCTGCTTGGATCTGGATTGCAGTCTAGGGTGGAGGTCCTGGGGTGTGTGTCCAGCTTGCCAGAGTGTGTAGAGACCTCAGAGAGGGCACCCATCTAAAACCTCCAGAAGCTGAGAAAACCCCAGCGTTTGGGACAAAAGCTCCCCTGTCTGGTGGCAGAGTCCTATTGTGGCAAAAAGCCTAGGGGCCAAGTGACTGAGGGGTGACATGACCAGGCAAAGGAAACAAAGCAGACAGAAGATTCCAACATTACACTCCTATTTAGGGGACAAAAAGGAGCAAAGCATGGAACAGGAGGAAAACAGCGTAGTCAGAACTCCTACACCAAAAGCTTCAAAGGAAAATACAAGCTAGTTACAGGCCATAGAAGACCTTAAGAAGCAGATAAGAGAAGTGGAAGAAAAATTGGGAAGAGAAATGAGAACAATGCAAGAAAATTATGAAATGAGACTCAACATCCTGACTGAGGAAAATAATTCCCTAAAAAACAGACTAACTCAAATGGCAAAAGAGGCTCAAAAAGGCAATGAGGAGAAGAATGCCTTAAAAAGCCAAATTTGCCAGATGGAAAAAGAATCTCAAAAGCTCAATGAGGAGAATCATTGCTTCAGAATTAGATTGGAGCAAATGGAAGCTAGTGACTTTATGAGAATCAAGATGTTGTTAAACAGATCCAAACAAATGAAAGAATAGAAGGCAATGTGAAATATCTCATGGAAAAAACCACTGACCTGGAAAATAGATCCAGGAGAGATAATTTAAAAATTATTGGACTACCTGAAAGCCATGATCAAAGTAAGAACCTAGAAATCGTCCTCCAGGAAGTTCTCAAAGAAAACTGCCCTGATGTTTTAGAACCAGAGGGCTAAAATAGAAGTTGAAAGAATCCACTGATCACCTCCTGAAAAAGATCCCCAAAAGAAAACTCCTAGGAATATTATAGCCAGGTTCTGGAATTCTTGCTGAGAACCCAAACCAAAAATTGATAAGATTTTCTCAGTATCATACCGATAACTTTCCAAAATAAAAGTAAACTTTATTATTTGCATGATTTTAATTACTGCCCCCCCATCCCTCCAAAAACAGAAAAAGGAAGAAAAAGTCCTGTCCCGGAGTAAGGAATGCATCAGTAACTCTCCAACATTATTTCCCACTGTTCTCCTTTACAAATTCTACTGGCCAGCAATGCAGACCTCCTTGATGTTCCTCAAATAAAGCTAGATTTGGAATCAGAAAATTTGGGTTCAAATCTTAGTTCTCTTATTTACTCCCCATGTAACCATGGGCAAACTCTGTAAACTCCTTGGAGCCTGTTTTCTTATCTGACAAATGAGAAAATTGATGGATGGAATACATGGTCTCTGAGGGATCTTAATGCTCTGAATCCTGTTACCTCCACCAGGTCTAAATTATCTGCACAGATATAGAAAGAATGCGAATATCTAAAAATGACTGAGAATGAACACAAACTACTTGAACCAACTAGAGCCCTTCCCCACCAAGCCTTTTACCCAGTAGCTACAAAGAACACCTACTCTCAGGAGATTATTTTTAATGAATAGTGAGATATCCAAAAGCAAGGCTTCAAGATCAGTAAGCAGAGGAAGAAATAATTCACATGTAAATAACCAATTAAGTATACATGAACAGTTATATCTACCATAGGGTAGGCACAGTGTCATTTCTTTGAACATTCTATTTCTGTTACTTACTGATTTGTAGGCCACAATCCTTATAGACAGATTAGAGCCAATGGTCAGTTGGCAGGGCCAGGGCATGGGTCTCCTTTCAATTTTCTTAAAGATGCACAGCTGCCTCAGACTCTCACTAAGTAATGGAAAAAAAAGTAATAAAGACAACAGTGTGATACTCGAGAGCAAAAAAACTAATGTAACTTATTCTGGAAAATGCACTGGGCTTTCTAGAATAAGCAGTGTGTTCTGTTTGTAATAAATATTGTAATAAATATTCTTAGAAGAATAGCAGGAGGCATCAGGAAAACAACAGCCACTGGTTGGGAAAGAGCCAGGAGGTGACAGAGACTGGCTCAGGGGAGAATGAATTGAATGTCCTGATTGACCTCACTCTCTTCCCCCATCCAGCCCTTTCCTATAATTTTTCTTCATATGATTACATGTGAATTAAAACAGAGACATGATGTGGTGGGAATGAGGGATGGAAGGCCCCAGAAAGCAAACAGGATATGTTGTGGAGATATTGTACTAAAGCAATCGCCTCCAACAAATCTTTAGTTAATTAAATGGTTGGGTATTGCCCCCCCACCCCCACCCCTATAAAAGTAGCATAACCTTATGATTCAATTAATTCTAAGTCTTTTAAATAAAAGGTCTGATGCTTTACTGCCTGTGTGTAGTTAAATAAAGGGGAAGAGGTATGGGATAGGATGAGGAGCTTAGTACTGCATTATTTAGCCTTGGGGTACAAGAAAAGAATATTTATAATTCTTTCAGGCAAGAGTTACAAGTATTTACCAAACCATGGAAAAACAAAAACAAGAAAAGGGGCTATATGATTTCCCCAAAAAGGAAGAAGTTGGCTGCCTTCTAAAATGGGGGCCCTTACCCACAAAGCTCCTAAGTCATAGGAGAGCTAGTGACAAGGTCTCTATCTTGGCAGCTCCCTCAATAAGTGATGAGACAAGGTAACAAATGGTCCAATACACACAGTGTTAAAACTGAAAACTGACCTAGAAAAAGGTGAAATGATTTAAGCTACTTATCTAGAGAGGGAATGAAGGACTATCTGACACATAAAACAAATAGGCAAATGGCTGGCACCCTGGAAAGTAGCTTCTCAGTCCTGTAAATAACCTGAGGAAATGAGATTCCATTTGAGAGCCACATCACAGCTATTTCCTGGGGCTGGCTCTAAGATCAAGGCCTCTGGGGATCCGGAGCAGACCTGAGACCCCAGGGATGACACTAGAATTTAAACTCTTGCAAATGTTTTACAAATGGAGTTAAGCCTAAATTCCTGGCTGGTGTACAGGTCTCCAGGACTGACTGGTGGGGCCAAGGGGGGAGGAAAGAGGACCCACAGAGAAGAACAGTATGGATTAACAGTCAATGGATTAGCAGGGAATGGCTTGAGGCCAGAATCCCTACTGTGGTATGTACTATTCATCCTAGAGATAAGTCACATCCTCATTGAAATTCTGTCTTTATCCTCCCTGATTCCCCTAGGGTGATCTGTACAAGGCTGTCCCAAGAAATAAGACATTAAGTGCACTGCCAATATTTTCCCAACCAACCCTTCGACATAGTTTATACCACTGGGGAGCCAAAACACCCTCCAGAGAATAGGAAGCTAAGGCTCAGAGTTGACTACACTCAGAGGGGCCATCATATGTGTCAGTGGGAATGGAACACAGGGGTTGTTGCTTTCCACTTGATCCTGCACATCCTTAAGTAAACATCTCTAAGTTACTTCTAGCACCTTCTAATTAATTTCAACTCAAGCATTTATTAGCTAGTCTGTCAACCTAACATAGCTGACTGAGAACCAAAGCAGTATTTATAATTGTAGGGATATAGAACAAGGTAGGTAACTATTCTTCTGTCGGTGAGTAGTATAAGAGAAACTTATTTATATGAAAGGTTTTAAGTTTTTATTTCATTTTTCCTTCCCATCAGTCACATGAAATAAACAGTTCTAGACAATGATTCTCAAACTGCTACAGAAACCTAGAATTTTCGAACAGTCCAAGGATTCCAGTAGTATCAGAATGTTGCTTTCTGCTGGTCATAAAAGGCATGTATGATTTAGCCAACATAAAGAAAAACTGGAGGGTAGACCGAAATCAATATGGTGATTAAAAACAACCACCCCCTGATTTTTTGCTAGTTGAAAGTCAGTCAGTAAATGTGCCTAATAATGTATGATACACATTCAGTTCATTTACAGTATGCCTCAGTATAACGCATATAAAATAAGTGGTATCCATTTATATTCTTGTCTTGAAGAGACATGAAAGAAGTTTTAATAAACAAGGCTAAGATGAAGAAACGAATAACCCAAAGATGTAGATGAATACAAATCCAAAATACAGAAGAAATGGAAATATGGATCTGCAACTTGAGTCTACTCTGAAATGATTCTGAAATATACAGTGTGTTATGTTACCAATATTTTAACAGTTGCATAGTTCTCACAAAATTGTAAGTGCATTTACAAGCAAAACATAGTGAATTCAAAAATCAAAACCTCTAAGTACGAATGGAAATGAAATTAATTTAAACAACACCCCCCAAAATGGCTTATTTACAAGAAAACAGATATCGTCGTGAAGTATCTTAATAAAATGAAGGGTCTGTGCTCCTCATTACAAAACACTTCTAGATAGCAAATGACCTACTGCAGGAGTAAGACATCTGTAGTTCTGTTAGTTTCAGAATGTAAGCTCCTTGAGAGCAGAGATCATTGCATTCTTTGTATCTTTAGCACTAGAACTTTGCCCAGTGCTTGGTATGTAGTAGAGCTTTAAGTAGTAGAGATTATTGATCGACTGAATAAAAGAAAACAGAAAGTAAGAATTTTTTAAAAGTGAGGTTTGGTAGTAAGCATTAGTAGTAAGCATTTTAAAACAATTTTAAAAGATTTAACTACTGGGGCGGCCAGGTGGCACAGTGAGTGAGAGCACTGGCCCCAGAGTCAGGATGACCTGGGATCAAATCCGGGCTCAGATACTTAGCACCACACCCAGAAATAACTGGCCATGTAACCTTGAGCAAGTTACTTAACTCCAATTGCTTAAAAAAAAAAAAGATTTAACTACAAAGGTTCAGAAAAAGTTTTCATTCAGGGGGATTTCCTTTTTTGTTATTAAAAAAAACAAAACCCCAGAGGATCTTAAAGAATTCGTCAGGGCTATGCTGGAACTAATTCAATGCGACCTGTGGGAACCAACTGTTAAATTTTCAGCATCAGCATTTACACCTTGGAAACTGGCAGCTACTACAAATAGTAGCTACAAATCCGGACTTGATTTATTGTTTTGTTAATGGTCTAGAATTAATAAAGTGATGGAGAAAATTTCAACAATGCAGATTAAACTTAAAAGTGTGTCCTACATACACATCTTTCTTCAGAGAGAAGTTTGTTCAATATAATTTAGTAAGCACTTGTTAAGTGTGTTCTATGTGCCGGGCACTGTGCTAAGCACTGTTAAACATTTTACCATCACATCACTGAGTCTAGCTCAACTGAAAAACTATTTTGATATATGATGCATCAAAATCTGTTTAGGATATTTACAATTTTCTTATGCTGTCACTCAGTGATATGTCTTTCAGCAAAAGCAGTATTATGCTTACCATTAGTTATGTTTCTTTGCAATTATGGGTGGAAATAAAGGATTGTAAGCATGTGTTTACCTACCTAACGTGGTCTAAAAGCCTAAAGTTTAAAAAACACTATTACGCAGCCAGCAAACATTCACATCATTACATCAACTGACAAAATGATATAAACCATTTAATATATGAGGATTATATTAAAAAAGCATATAGGATCTAATATTTGGTATAACTTTCCATATCTATGGTCATTTTAGGTGGTGGGCACACCAACAGAAGGGACTAAGAAAAGCACTGGAGGTAAATAGGAAGGAGGGGGAGACAATATCTTTGTGCCTCCTATGCAGCTTTCTGCCATTGTGTGTGGGATGATACCTGCACATCTCCAAATTCAATTAAAATAGACAATCCAAAAGAAACAGAGGATCTATTCTAGCCATTCATAAATTTCCCACAAATTTAAAAGCATATCATACCTCTTTTTTTTTTTTCTGGAAAAGGCAAAGAAATAAAAGTTCTGGCTCAAATAATGACAAAAAAAAGGATCCAGGAAGTCATGGAGACAAATCCAGATCTTAGATAACTTGCTATCAATCAAGTCTCCTGTTCCCTTACCTGAAGGAGTAAATCTCATTTAGACCATCTTCCCCCTCCAGTGACATCATCATGTCTTTCACCACACCAACACCTTCTTTTTGTTGCTCAGTGAGTCCTTTCTGTGGAAGGGATGGTTTGTGTCTCTCAGAGTGAAAGCTTCTATCACTTGTATCCCCAGCCCCATCTTCTTCATCAACTGGAAAAGGAAGACTGTAAGGCAAAGAACAGTATTAATAACTGTTATGTCCACAAAAACAGAACTCCTACAACAAAACAGACTCATTTCTATCAATAGAAAATGCACGATTCCATTTTTGAATAGTAATTTTAGTCCACATGTGTAAGATAAAAGAAGTAGGAGTCAGAATTGGATTTGCTAGGACTGGGGTTACTTAGTGATCTGTCAATAAGTCCAAAAATTCACCTCCCACATACACTTTACCACCAACCTTTCAAATCAACTCACATGAACTAAACATCCATACGGTATTTTAAGGCTGCATCATTATTCTTATTAGTTATAAATAATATACCATTTTAACTAGAAGGCCTTGAAGGGTACATAGAAACTAAAGCAAGAAAAATATAAGTAAAATGACCATAACAATGTAAACAAAAATAGCAAATGATGTCAACAAAACTTGAGTCAAACTCCATAGTTAATATTAATAAAACATGATCAAAAGTTAGAGGACATAGGCTTCTTTTCTGTTAATAATCAATAACTTTCTTTTTCAGGGAATATACTTTGCAGAGAGTTTGTGGGGGACTTTTTGGGAAGTATCTATTGTCCAAAATTAAATTAAATTGCCCCCAAAAGGTTACATTGTGTTAAGACTTGAAATATCAAAAGGAGAGAACAGAGTGAATAAAGCACAGACCTGCCATAAACTATCCCTCTCTCCAACATCAGGAAGGAACCTTTCCTGAAGCAGCTAAGAAGGATCAAAAAGCACATCAGAGCAACAAGTCTATTCAAAGTCTAGTGTGTGTTTCCTCAGCCTTTATAAAGAAATCAAAAAATGGGATGTGGAAGGCCAGGAAGCTCCAAAATCTGTTCTCTTACATGAGATATTTTCACTAAAAGGAGAAAGATTATGATTTATGAGAAGACCCATCTCAGATAAATGGGATCAGAAAAATAGTCCAGCAAGTATGTTTCCTCTCTAGCAATTTTTTTTACATTTCACAGCAAAGTTAGTCAAGGAGGAGGAAAAAGAGAAATGAATGTCAATAAAACATGGAAAAAATACCCAGAAGAGAACAAAAAAGAAGTTTGGATGAGGACATGAACAAGAAGGGCAGTGCTGGTACTGCCATATTCAAGCTGATGTGTTCTTTAAAAAAATAAGTTGTATTTGGTACGTTGATGGGTTTAAATGACATTCTCTTTTTCTGTCTTTTGCAAATGGAAACATTCATTGAAGATTATCATAGTCTTAATAAAAATATGTATTTAAAAACATTTTAAAACAAAGTAAAATAAACATCTAAATATGGCCATTTGCCAAGGATGTTTAAGGAGATTGTTGGTCAGTTATAGTTAGTGGATAAGATGGCCTTTGAGGTGCCTCCCAACTCTCACATTCTGTGATGATGAACAGTGTTACTGTGAGGAAAAGTGCTTTGTAAGCTTTAATGCTCTAAAAAGGTGGAAACTTTTATTGCCTCTAACAAAATTAAAGCCTACACATAATAGGGTATTCTCTGTCACCTTAATAAGATATACTATACAAGTATATAGCACATGATAAATGCCTGAATTAATATTTTTTTCAAAATAAACATGATTTTGACAGAAGGTTCAGACTCCTTAACCATGCAAAAGCATCCAAAGATCAACAGGAAAATGAAGCCAAGTGGAGCTCTTGAATTGTTAGGGAAATTTGTACTCAATGAAAAGAAGAATGTCATTTCAACAGCCCTCCATTTCTCTGAAGTACATTCTTGGACAGTTTTACAAACCTATAGGAAGAAACTATCCTCACTACCCTTAAGAAATCTGAAGAAGAGAAGTCCTCAACTATGTGGAACAGATACCATACCATTATAGGCAGAGAGCACTTCTCCATAAATGCAGGAGTCTCCAGTAGATTCCAACAAAACACAATCTCTTAGACCTCTTCTCACCAGAAAGGTCAAGAACAAGGAAGTTATTTAACAGAACTGTTAGGTATTATAAAATAATTTTTTTGTTAAAGCACTACACTATGTGAGTTTTAATAGTAGTTATTATGAGACAAGAAATTACAGATTTCTGGGGGGAGAAAGCTCTTTTGTTCCTCTAAGGCAGCAGTTCTCAAACTTTTTGGTTTCAAGACCTTTTTACACTCTTAAAAATTACTAAGGACCCATTTATACTCTCAAAAAATTTAAGCAGACCTCAAAGAGATTTTGTTTATGTAGGCGATGGCTATTGGTATTTAACATGGAAATTTAAATTGATAAAATCTTAAAATATTATTAAGTTTGAGAATAACAAAGCTATTAATGCAAACAAATAATACATTTGTTTCAAAAAATAACTTTCTAAAACAAAAAAAATTTAATGAGAATAAAATTCTTTTTCATACTTTTTGCAAATTTCTTTACTATATGGCTTAACAGAAATGAGCTGGACTCTTGTAGCCACCTGTGCATGCAATCTGTTGCAATAAAACATTGTTGTAACTGAAGTATATGAAGAAAATCCAACTTCAAACAGTTATATGGTTGGAAAAGTGAAAAATATTTTAACAGGCAAATAATATTTTACTATTATCATGAAAATAGTTTTTACCACCTGGTTTACCTGGGTTCCATGAGAGGTATCAGGTCCCTTCAGAAGTCTAAAGACCACACTTTGAGAACTGTGCTGTGAGGCATTATTTGACTACCTCCTCAAAATTGAGGGATGGAAGAAAAATATTTTTTCCCTCAGTTTACTTTTCCCCCCCTTCCTAGGTCTTTATTTATTTTTCTAAAAAGACAGTATAACTATATTAGTAAAGCAAGTCATAACACATTTTTATTTTTCTAAACTAATAAGTTAACTTTAGAACTGGAAACAAAGTTTTAAAAAATATTACATGTATTACAACTTCCCCCCCCCCAAATTTCCATCTTTTCAGATCCACCCCATAGTCTCCTTTCTTGATTTTCATTGAAATAAATCTTCCAAAACCTGTTTTTCCATGGCTTCAACATTTCTGGAAATTTTCTCTCTAAAACAAGAATCCTGAGAAATATTTCTAAAAAGTCGTTAATCTCCCTGTATGACATGCTTACATGAAATAAGGAAGATGGACTAGATAGTCTCTCACAAGATCTCTTCTGCCTCTTGACTTATTCCAAAGCATGGTAAATAAGCCACATGCTGGCTCCTAATATAAAAGCGGCAGGAGAGGATGTATTGGAGACTATGGAAAGGATTTATATTCCTTGGATTTACCATCTTATTCCTATATCATGGGACTTCTCCAAGGACGAGTTTTAGCTTGATATGTTAGACCCACGCTCTTACAAGAACTGAAGGGAGATGCCAGACTGCTTCAAGTTACTGACGATAATGTCCAGCTGGTCTTTGCTGAAGGGGCTACTCAGATCAGTGAAAACTTCAATATGTTTCCTCTCAAACTTCTTTCCACTAGAAGAGAGAAAATTATTGTATTAGGAAAAAATTACCTATGTTATTAGGAAAGTGACTGGGAGAAACTGTTCTACTCAGAGACCAAAGAAGTAAATCAAAATGAAATTAATATGGTTTTAATAGTTCTGGTGGTTTTTAAAGGTATATAACAGGGGTTCTTAAAGGTATAAAACAGGGGTCCCAGTAAAGTATCATTTTTTTCAACCTGGAAGAAGTTCCTGGGTGTCTAAGAAGAGATTATATGCCTTAAATATTGTTCCAATTTCCACTTAATAAGAAACATGGTCAATGTGACTAAACAAGCTCTCTTAGCTTCCTCCTCCCAACAGCCACTGCTCCCTAAGAACATGTGTCAGAGGTGAATCCAGTTTGTAACCTATTTCTGGTGCTACTAACTAATGGCAGATAGGAAAGAGAATCCTCCATTTTGTCCTTTCATGGAAATAAGTGTTCCTTTGGACAGGTAAGGAATGAAAATGATGGCAGCCTTTAGAATTAATTGCAAAAATCAATTCACCAGCATGTCAAGGCAGTGAAATAGATTTGGCTACATGAACATGTGCCACAAAACTTGAAATCTGCAAGAGATTTCAATCTCCTCATTTTACTAATAAAGAAACTGAGACCCTGAGATTCCAAGTGATAGAGCCCAGGTCTCCCCAGTCTCAACATCATGTTCTTTCCTCCACATCATGCCATCATCCTCTCAGGTACACCTGAATCACAACATTTACTGACATGGCTTATTAACAATTGTGTGTTAAGCCAAAAGTTTCATGTTCCAGGGATATTCTCCGTGGCTATACAGTCCTCTAACCTTAACAAACTAAATACTGAATACACCTTGTAATGAAGTAACCAATGGAGTTTTGTGTGAACACACCCAGAGCTAAGTAATCATGCTACTTGGTTAACAAAGAATTAATTGCCACCCTGCTATGAAAGACTTAAAATATCTTCCAATGGCTTCCCCAACTCCCCTTGGCTGCCAATACTTACATGGTTTCCTTTTGTATCACATCCATGCACACAATCAGAGCATCGAGGACTAATTCAGTTAAGGGAAAAAGGCATGACCAAGCAACTCCTTCATCCTGAAAATATATAACTATTTCCCAGTTATTTTCCAGTCTGAGTTATGTAGTTACAGCTGACATTTACATAGTGTCTAAGTCAGGTTCAAAAAGCTTTTTACATTTGTCAACTGATTCTCCCAACAATGTTGTCAGGTAGGTACTGTTATTATCCCCATCTTATAGATGAGCACCTGAGACTGGAGAGGCTGAAGAGCTTTCCCAGAGTCACAAAGGTACTGAATGATTGAAGTTCTGTCCACTGCACCACCTCCCTACGCATGGCCCTATGTGGAAGAACTACCACTTAGAGACCCCTGGCTGTAAATTGAGTTTTATCATCACAGTCATGCAGGGCAGCCTCATTCACAACAGAACACATCCAACTCAATTCAATAAAACGGAAAACCTTTTATTCAAAATTGCAGTGTGCCTAAAGCTGAAGTACTGCACACAATCCAGTCTGCCACACTTCCATAGAAAAACAACTGGAAAAGGTTTCAGAAACAATTGTTAAAAGGATAGGGAGGCAGCCATATGAGAACAGTCTTTAAAAAAAAACTTTTAAAAAGAGCCTGCAAAAAAAAAAAGAACCTAAATATATGGGCAGGGTACACACGGGATTCTAACTTACATTCTCAAAAATTAAAAGACCCCCCCCCCCAAAACTTAGAGGAGTAAACTGAGGTCAAATGGTTCCTCCCCAAAAATTTATAGATGACTCATTTACAATCAGTTAACAAAACTAGCAATTTGATGATGATAACACAACAACAGCTAACATTTATTTAACACTTACTACGTGTTAGGCACTGTGCTGAGCATTTCACAAATATTAGCTCATTTGATCCTCACAACCTTGGGAAGTAAATGCTATCATTATCCCCATTTTGTAGATGAGGAGAATAAAGCCAACAGGGTTAAGTGATTTGCCCAGGGTCACACTGCTAGTAAGCGTCTGAGGCAGGATTCAAACTCAGGTTTTCCTGATCCAAGGCCCAGCGCTCTATCCACTGCATTATGTAGGTGCCTATCTTTTCAGGAAACATCCTTTAGATAATGATAGCAATCAACTAATAAGCATTTACTAAGTGCCCAGGAGCTAGGCAAGTGCTGAAGATACAGACTTGAAGGAAACCGCCCTTACTGCGCCTCGAGGAGCCACATTCTATTGGAGGGATGTACAATATGTATATAGCACTGGATGGAATATGGTATTCATCAACACTGGTCTGGAGGGGCCAACAAATCCCCACTACAACAGGCAGCACAATCCTAGATTTTCCCTGAGAAGAATGGTGTTTTAGAAGATAGAATTTGATGATCAGTGGATCCAATATGTGCTTTGTAATATGCCAACATGCCTAACAGGCTTTCCACTGAAGTTTAATAATATAATTTCTTTTTTAAAGATCACAGGAAAACTTAAGGTTATGTTAAGTTTGATGCTAATCTGATATACTTTATTCACCAAGTGGAAAATTATGGAAACAACCTAAGTTTAAAGAACTTCTCTTTCCTGAATACTGCAGATTTTACTGAGTAAGAAACATTATTACCAGACAGCAGTAGTTCTGGCTTATCACTATCAGTACAACAGCACCTCCCAGTGATGAAGCATAATATTACTGAGAGGAGGTTTTCTTGTCTGAACCTGTGATTTTATTACTAGCAGATACTCCCAGTGAGGAAATTTCTTTTACCTATGCAGATCTTCAACCATTCTGTGATTTATAGTTTTAGAGTCTCCTGGGGTTACTGAAAAGTCAAATGACATTCCCAGGGTCATAAGCCAGTACGGGTCAGAGCTGGAACTTGGACTTAGGTCTTCGTGCTTCTGAGAGAACAAAGAGGCAGCTCTTTTGTACTACATTGTACTACAATTCCTCCTGCTGACAGTTTAAAAGATGCTCTTATAAGATGACCCGCTGGAGACATACATAAATATAGACATCAGAGTTACTCTTTAGCGTAATAAGGGCTATACTCCTTAGAAAAAAACTGGGAGAGATTAACAGGAAATACTTTCCAGATACATCCTTCTCTCCCTTCAGCCTTCTCTTACTGTCTTGGTCCTTTCTCTGTACAACTTAACCTACCAACCTATGCATTATTAGTATATAGGGAGACAAATATTATAAACAATGTAGAATTGTGTACTTAGAACTAGAAGAGAACTCAGGTCTCCAATTCAAAAGTCCTCATTTTTGAGGAAACTAAGAACCAGAAGGACTGGAGTTCTTCATGGTATCATGAAAAGTTCACTGCTTTTTGAAGTTGGGACCTGACCTGTGAGACACTTAGCATTTCTGGCATTTAAAGTTTCTTATCTAATATGAAGGGATTAGATGAGATGACCTCTGAGGTCCCTTCCAGTTCTGATCCGCACTCCTAAATGGCAGAATTACACATGTAGTGAACCAACACTGGAATCAGCAGCCTGGTCCTCCTGACTCCAAAGTGAAGTCTTTCTTTTGTATCCTCTCCATCACCAGCACTGCCCTCAAAACCAAAAGCCTCTTCACACTGAGCCATGACTCCAATGGCAACCACCTCATCACCCAGCTTTCTACTCTTGCAGATTAAAGCAAAGTACTCTTGTGGACGAAAAAAGGATACAGTCAGCTTGTCTAGAGCCTGGCTGAATTGAGCCTTGAATGTCTTCCAACAATTTAAAATCTGGTAGCATTAGGTGTCTGTGTACAGTAATATTCTGATACTGATCCCCACTGGCAAGGTCATTCTTAGTGGTATCTGTACCAAAAAGAACTAAAGCAATTTCATCTTTAGTCTCAGCAAACACCTGAAGAAAAAAAAAATGAAGGTGCTAAATTATGCACATGATTTGTAAAATGCAGTTTTTACACATGCTAAATCTAACCTTTAGTCTGATGTCAGAGGAAATGATAACCATGTCCCTTTGTACAACATGGCCTCTGTTAGCAGCAAAGCATTGATGGCAATATCTTTATTCCACTGAGATTTTAAGTTAATTTTGTCCCCAATCTAAACATGGTTCTAAGTACAAGTCTAAGAAAATAGCTCTGAGTGGTTTTCAACTTATCCAAATCCTATAATTCTCATTATGAGCTAGTATTCAGAGGTGATGTGAAAACAAACCAAAAAACACAGCCAGAACCAAAGAATATTCCCTCAACCATTTAATTACTAATGTTGTTTTAGTTAGATTTCAAACAGGTAAAAAAGGGTAGCTATAACTGTGTCTGTGATTCAGTCTGCTTAAGGGTTGCTATGAGGATCATGTCAGATAATGCATTTAAAAATCACTTTGAGGGGCAGCCAGGTAGCACAGCGAGTAAGAGCACCGGCCCCAGTGTTGCGATGACCTGGGGATCAAATCCGGGCTCAGATACTTAGAACCACACCCAGAAATAACTGGCCATGTAACCTTGAGCAAGTTACTTAACCCCAATTGCTTAAAAAAAAAAATCACTTTGAAAAAGCTAAACTAAGGTTGACTTAGCCTTCTCCATAACTGACCCCTTAACAAAATTTTCTAGTTATGTTTGTTTATTTGGCATTCTAAGCAGACATAACAATGTAGAAAACAATGGTATAGTTACCTGACGCTGCAAAAACATGGTCATCACCTTCTTGGCTTGTTCAAATGAAGACTCCTCACCAGGAAAAGAGTTGTGCATGTTAAAGCTCACATCTAGGCATAGCACTACAGCTGCCTGAAAGGAAAATCCCAAAAGCTATTAGAAGATGTCCAGCTGCATACAACTAATACCATTAGAAGAAATCTGCCTATTGCTTATGTCACTTAAAAACTTGTACTGACATTTGTAAACACAATAATGACACAAATTCTTGACATTTTTATCTTTATCACAGAGAACTCATAATAAACCTGACTCTTTCAGAAATCTATCTAAAAAGTCATCTTTTTTAAATTTCTAATTTTAGGACTTCAAGGTCTAAGATTTCATTACGGTCTGAACTACACACCTTAAGATAACTGCTTTGCAGCTGTGTGGAGACTTAAGGTATAGACCAATTAGGAGGTGATTAAAATATTCCAGGACGTGATGAAGGCCTATAATAAAGTTGCGACTGAGTTGAGTGACTGAAGGACAGAGATAGAAAAGTCTGGAAGAGGGATGGGTTCTGAGGGAAATTTTTTAAATTTTGTGTTAAATTTTGGACATGCTGAGTTTTAAGATATCTAAGGTATATCCAGTTGGAGATTTCCAAGAGGCAGTTTGATATGTGAGACTGGAGGTCAGAAGAGAAATTGTTGTTCAGTCGTGTCCAACTTTTTGTGGCCCCTTTTGAGATTTTTTTGGCAAAGATCCTATAGTGGTTTGCCATTTCCTTCTCCTGTTCATTTTACAGATGATGAAACCAAGGCAAACAGGGTTAAGTGACTTGCCCAGGGTCACCCAGCTAGTAAAATGTCTGAGGCTAGATTTGAACTATGGCAGATGAGTCTTCCTGATTCTCAGCCTAGTGCTCTGTCCCCTTCACCACCTAGCTGCCCCATTGTGGGGGAAGAGAAATCAGGGCTGAATAAGACTGAAAATCATCTGCATGGAGATGATTGAATCCATAGGAGCTGAGGAGATCACACGTAATTATGTGCATCCGTGTTACCTTTCCCCTAGCCCATTGGACTATCAATTCCTTGACAGCCTAGACTGTATACTCTGCTCCTAGCCAGTGACTTGCACTCAGTAAGAATTTAATAAATGTTTAATGAATGAACCCTAAATACCTCCTTAAAGGGAAAAATGAATGGGACTTGACAACTAAAAAATTCTTTCCAACTATATCATTCTATGTTTTGGCGACTATATAAACCCAACTACAGTGGCAAAGTGACTCTGAAGGGACTGACAGGTGCCATACGCTCAAGCCTTCTGAGCCATTATTAGAGCTTTTTGACAAAGGGTGTAGAGCATGAGTTTCTCCTGGACAACCTGCCAGAAAATGCTACATTTAGTGGGTATATTCTTTATTTAAAAAAAATAAAAAGTAGGTTCTGAGGTAATTTTTTCCTATTCCTTTTTTTTTCTACAGGAATATGATGTGAAAAGGCATCCAGACTTTCCTATTAACACCCATTCCAAACACCATTAATCAACCAGCATTTTATTGAAGACACTTGCTTTGAATCAGGGAAAAGGGAAAAAGTTCTTGCTCTCTAATAGAGAAAACATGTAAATAACTAGGTACATTCAAGATATATTTAAAGCACATGGAAAGGTAGACAGCTAATTGTGAATCGAAAAAAAAAGTTAGAGAAAAAAATATTATGGTCTTGGACAGAATCAGTGAGACTCACTCAAGGTGGAAGGACCGTCAGAAACTACCTAAACCAAATCACACACAAATCACCTTCACAATACCACGCCCCCCCCCCCAAAGTGACTGATAGCCTTTAATTGGGAACTCACTACCACTGAGACACCCTGTTCCATTTTTGTGTCAAAATCTACCTCTTCACAGTTTACACCCTCTAGACCAGGTCTGCCCTCTGAAAGCCAAGGTGAACAATTCTGATCCCTCTTGTTTCGGAGACCCATAGGGATCAAAAGATTTCAAAATAGAAGCACGTGACCTACGACAACCTCCTCCTTTTTAGAGATGAAGAAACTAATGCCCAGAGAGGTGGAGTAATTTGAACACAGTCACACTGGTTAGTGGCAGTTACCCTTCAAAGACAGATTTTCTGACTCCAAATCCTGGGGGGTTTTGTAATTGTACTTTAAAACAACTAGGTTGTGTTTCTCTCCCAGTCTTCCCAACCCCTAACTCTTCCATCTTTTCTAACGTAAACTAAGCATCCCGGGACCTTCTTCGATCAGAAAATCTGGCCACACTGCACCTGCGGGCAGAAGAACCGCTAGGTTTAGCACAAACCATCAGGCTATGAGCTGCAGGAATTAAGAAATGGAAGGGGCTTAGAGATCATCTCCTGGGGGTTCTAAAGCAGGGGTCTGTGATCTTGGTTTTTTTTATATAAAATATTTTACATTTCAACACAACAATTATGTAATATGTTTCAATTACATGTCAACATGTTTCAATGTAATCATATTTCAGTAGAATATATTTCAGGTCTATTTCAATGTAATCATTTCAATTCTATTTCAACAGGACACAATGCAATACTTCTCAGTTACGCTTCCATATAATCGCATTTCAATATAATAGGTTTTAATATATTTGCATCATATTTCAACATAATCCATTTCTGGGTAATTGCCTTCCTTTGCAATCCTACTTATTTTATGCACTTAAACGCATTCTATCGATTGTCTCTGTGGTGTACCACGAAAGAGAGCGAGCTCCCTGCGGGCAGGGGCCTTCTTTGCGTACGAGCCTAGCACACCACACTGCAGGCTCTTCATAAACGCCTGCGGACTGAATGAATGACTGAGAAGGGGTCCTGGTCACAAACAGAGCTAGGAGCCCCCGCTTCCAGTCCCGCCAGCTTTAGGAAGATACGACACTGAGGTCGGGATTTAGGGCCCCGCCCCTCCCCCGACTGTCCTCCGCCCCGCACCAGCGCCTAGGACTATGCCCGAGGTTGGAAGAACAGACGCTCCCGGGGCCCGTCAGAAGCGGCGCTCCAGCGCCACCAGGAAGGCCCTGACCCTCCCGCCCGCCCGACCCCCGTTCGCGTCCGCAGCAGCCCCAAGGGAGCGTCGAGGCTCCCTTCCCTGGACTCGCTCTACCTTATTCCCAGACCACGCCATCTTGCCGCCTCTCGCGAGGTTCTTCCCTCCGTCTTTTTCGAGCGGGAACCGAAACTACAACTTCAGTTCCGGAAGAGCCTCGGACTAGGGAGTGAGGGGGCAGGGAAAGGAAGGGAGACTTAGGGCGCAGGCGCGCTGGCTGGAAGAGGAGAGCCGGAAACTGGTGCCCGGGAGAAGGAAGGAGAGAAGCGCAGGGGCTGCACGAGAGAGCCGCGCATGCGTACTGGGCTTTGTCTCCCCTCTCCTCAACCCTACCTCACCCAACTTCCGGTACCCAACCCAGCCTTGACCCACCCAACTACTCTTAGCAAACTCCTTATCTTTCTTCCCTTCCCCTGCAATGAGACCCCGGGAAACGAAGTAAATGAGATAATGATCCTCAATGTCTGCTTTCCTTCCAGATTACCTCTAAACTCCCATTTCTTTACCTGACTCAACAATTATTCTCTGAAGATTATATTACAGAAAGTTCTAGAGCAGGGAGCCGCCTTAGGAACCAGAACATGGAATGGGAAAGGAGCTCTTAGAATTGGAAGAACCTTTAGAACACAGATTGTTAGGATTTAGAACGTAAGAACTGGAAGCAGCCTTGGAAGGGAGAATGTTACAGCTGGGAGAGCCCTTAGAAAATAGAGTATTAGATTGTTAAAATTGGAAGGACCTTAAAATACACATTACTAGAAAACGTAATGTTCAGTGTGTAAGGAGCTCTAGAATAGAGAATATGAGAACATCAGGTGTTAGGACAAAATATTTGAACTGGGAGCCATGTTGTTAGAACATAGAATATTAGACTTCAAAGCATCTTAAGATAAATTAAAGAGCTGAAAACAGGCTTGGAACACAGGATAGTAAAACAAAACACTAGGACAGAACATAGAATTCAAGAGTGGATTCTGATGAGTTGAAAGAGCTATTTAAACGTAGGATGGTGTCCTTACAAAAGGATCTTAGAATACAGATCTTAATAACATAAAATGAGATAGGGATAATGAACTGGGACAGATAATACAAATGGACAAGTTGGACCCAAAATTGAATAATTTTGAATAAGAGAAGGAAAGTGGGCTCTTTGGAATTGAGGAAAAGAAAAATTGTTTTACTGATCCTCAAATTTCCCATGAAAGCAAAGCCCCATCTTTTTACTACAAACATTCTATTAGCATTACCATACAGCAAAGGAGGGTCATGATGAAGGGTCTTATCAAGTCTAGAAAACCACACAGGCTTCCCACAGGGGTCTCTATAAGTTTAAATTATTTATCCCGTATATGAACTGACGCCAAGTGAAGTCAGCAGAACCAGAAGGAAGTACATGGTAACTGCAATTTTGAAACAATGATCAACTGTGAAAGACTTAGCTACTCTGATCAATGCAATGCTCCAAGACAATTCCAAAAGATTCATGATGAAAAATGCTATCCACCTCTACAGAGAGAAGTTATGGATTCTGAGTGAAGTTTGAAGCATAACTTTTCACTCCTTTTTTTTTGCAACATGGCTAGTACAGAAATAGGTTTTACATGACTTCATATGTATATGGATATCATGTTGCTTGCCTGCTCTGAATGGGGGAAGGACTGAAGAGAGGGAGAGAATTTGGAACACAAATATTTTTTAAAACTGTTTAAAATATTTTTTTTGGTAAAAAGTCATATAAATACATAATTTATCCATAAACCAAGCCTGACTACCTTCTTCTGGATTGTTATCAGAGCTGGCTTCAAGATTCAGGCCATTCTGAAAAATTTCCTGGAATACATAATAGAACAAATGTTGAGAGGACAGTGTTAATGCATTAAACTGCACTATGACTTTTGGGACAGCTTGTTTATTAGGGTCACTTACTAGACGTCCTGAAGAAACTCCATTCCTGCTTCTTCCACAGCATAAGTTGTTCTTCATGAATATCTATGTGTATGTAAGGAGGATGTTATTATCCTTTTAGAGTTCAGTTTCTCAGGATGCATAGCCATGGGAATATCTAGTTTCCAAGTGTTCGATAACTCCCAGAATAGTCTCAAGGATTCTAGATAGTAGTTCCCAGAATCATAGTGACAGTCTTACTGAGGCTGCACCATGAGATAAAGAGTGACAATGTAATATGTATTCTACATATTCACCATTCTACATTTAAATACATAATCTACACTTGTTGCAGAATAATGATATTGCTAAAGTTAACCTGTGACCTTAAAGTTGGCAAGATGCCTTCTTTGTCTGTTGCCCTATAAAGCAATATGTGTCCCTCTACTGGTCCCCATTGAGGATTGAGAGGATTTAGGGGAGTGTACAAGTTGTGCTGGTCTAGATTAACCCCATGGAGACATAGGGTAGTTTCCCCCCCTTCTCACAGGCCCCTGTAAGGAGACTGATTAGGGAATGCTGTAGGAACTGGTTTTCCCACAGCCCTCTAAGAAGACTAGATTAGAATAAAGCTCATTATTAACCCCATCCGAAGCTGTCTGCCTGTCTGACCAGATCAAGAGTGAACCTGTTAGAGGCTAGAGACCAAGAACTCCAGTGCCTGCTGTGTGTTATCTGTGAAATACTATGTTAGCTAGTAGTGATCACTGTTTCCTTTTCTAAATGTTTACAAACCATTTATCTTATATTCCATTGTAAACCTTTGTTTTTGAGCTCATTGATCTGCTTTTTTTCTGAAAATAAGGATGCCATTTGTTCACCTTACACCAGCTCCCATTCTTCATGATGTGTCATTTTTTCACACACAAAAGTAATTGTTTTATTGATGCTTTTTCTTTCATACATCCTTGTCACTTCCCCAAGACTCCTCCTATTTTTGCCTGCACTCTCCTTTAAAAAAAATTTCAGGTGCACAAAACAAACCAATATTTCAGCACATGTGATAGAAGAGGTCACATTTTGCAGCTATTGTACACCATCTCCCTTACTCAGTTCCCTGCTTGGGAACCTGGCAAGGTATTTACCCAGGGTTTTTCACTCATATAAAAAAACCTCTCTCCATCATTGCTTAGGGTATTGAGAAGTGATTCAGGACATCAGAGCAATTCTGATGGTCTCTCCTGACCTGAGGCAAAACAAGCACCAAGGACAGGCTCTGATACTAATCTCAAACCCAGTAGGTACCATCTCTGCTCCTATATCCCAACACTCTTCAGGCACACTACCTTAATTTGTATCTCTGCATTTTTCTCATTGGGGTAAGGTAGAAATTTCCCCTCAAAGGCCTTGAAATGTTGGCAAATCCTTCACAGCCAGGCAATGGTAGTGGATGCTAGACTTTACTGGGAGTATGCAAATTTCTCTCCCATCTGTCCCCTTCAAACATCTGGATACTGCCATCTCAGGTGCAATGATTATTGAGATAGAAATCAGGCAGAAAAAAACCTCAAAGAGAATTTCAATGTATTTGTAGTTGCTTGTTATACAGCCAACTGCAGTTGCCCTACTCTCCATTTCCCAACCAAAGAACTTGTTTTGTCTGACTGTCCAATTTACTCCAGTTCCACCTCAGCAGCCAATCAACCTCCTGTCCCTTAACCACATGGTTAGCAGGCAAGAACTAATCAGAGAATTTTAATATTCCACAATTTTTACCCATTCTCTAATCAGTGGGAAAATGTACAGTTTCTTTCCTATAATTTCTTTTCTTTCTTTTTTTGCTATTATAAATCATGCTGCTGTGAATGTTTTATATAGGTCAGCCTTTGTATAGTTATAGTGACATTTTTAGACTAAGGTCATAGTACAAACTAACTTTTATTTTAAGAAACTTGTTTGAAACTTATCAAATCAAATGATTAGTACATAGCACAGAAAATGTACATAAAACAGAAAAAGAACATTAAACTACAAATTGCTATTATTTACAGCTTGCTTTTTAAAAAATTATATAATAAAGTAAATATGTTGTTTTCAAACTACTTGTCTGTGATTCCTTCTGTTCTTTTTGATGCAACAAAAAAAATTTCAATGACTTGTAAAAAATTTTACTTTTTTTGTCAATCCTATCCCAAGTACCTTCCCCTTGAAAAAAACAAAAGAAAACTCTTGTAACAATGTAAATAGTAGAGAAAAATAAACTTCATATTAGTTGTGTCCAAAAAATGTATGTTTTATTGTGCTTCTTGAATCTATTACCTTTCAGGAGGTGGGCTGAATCTTTCATCATCAGTCCTTTGGAATCGTGGCTGGTCATGGCATTGATTAGAGTTCTTGTCTTTCCAAGTTGTCTGTTTTTATCATGTTTTTATTGTGTAAATTGTGAAATCACTTGGTATCAGCTCATGAAATCTCCCTAGATACAAACTCATCTATAACACTTATATTAACTTTGTGCTATTTCATTTAATTCAAGCTTGAAGTCATTTGCCTATCTCACTTCTTATTTGGAGAATATGATCTAAGGGGAATAAATTAGGGTCCATTTCCATAAGCTGGAATCTATCTGGTTCTTGTAGCAACTGTCTATCCTGGCAATGTAACCTGTTAGAGCAGCTGGACCTTCTAATATAATATAAAATAAAGCTTCAGATTCCAATGAGGGAAGCCCTTTCTGGAACTTGGAATTATCCCAGAGATAATCATCTTGAATCCTTACTTAGTTATAAACAAACAAACAAACAAACTCCAAAAGGACAAAGTATTTCTTCAAAGTCAACAACTCTAGCATATATGGAGATAGTAACTCCTACCCAGTAGTATAGACTTAGCATTGACTTCTACTCTCTCTAAACCACAAACAATTCCTTGCCTCCAAATTCTGCCTCCCCTTCTTTTCTTAGCACTTTTCAGTCTCCCAGAGTAGCCTGTATACGTGCCCAAAGCAACCTGCTAGTGGTAGGTCTCTGTATCATTAAGGAGATACTTGTAGCTGCTTTAACTATTTTTAGGAATGAATAGCACAGTATAATGAATGAGCTCACACCAGATTAGAATAAATCTAACATTTATTCCAAACACAAGGACAATATAAAGCAATATTAAAAAATATATAGAAATATGCATATAAAGATAAAGCTTAACAGAATAGAAATATCTACCTATATCACCAAACCAGGGAAGCACCTACATCTGGATTCACATGCCGGGGAGTCCCTTGACTTCAGCTCCAGAGTCCTGGCTGGGAAAATTCCAGGCAAAGTGTCCTCTCCATTGATGAGACTCCAAAGAATTTGGGGAATTTCTCCAGGTTATATCCAGTTTTAGACAACAAAAGCTAATGAATAGATCAATTAATAGGCTTGTCACCAGAACCTTAGATGACTTAGAGTAGCTAACTGCACTGGATATGTTGTAGTTCCAGACTGGGCCAGAGTCCAAAGGAGCAAAACATCTGTGTTCAAAAGGACACAGGATGGATTCTGTTTGTTCCTACAAGGGCAGCCAACACTTTCAGGAAAAGGAATTGGTCAAGGACAGGTGGATCTTTTAGACCAGGGAACCAGATCTGTGTTCCAAGGAGAAAGAGTAACATATTATTCACTTAGGCATATAAATGTGCAGGGAAGATCTGTAATATTTCATTAACCCTTCAGGCTCCAACATCAAATCCTGGAAAGTATCACAGTTGCTTAGATCACATTTTCAACATTCCTAAAATATAAGGGGTTGAAACTTTCAGGTAGGTCAGAATGAGTTCTAGGGAGGTATCAGAAACTAAGGCATTTAGTGATGATGATAACAAACCATGGGAACTGAGAAAGAAGTAGAGAAAGAACATTATTTTCCTTTTCAGGAGGGTTGTGGATAGCTTCTAAGGCACAGGGAAACCATAAAGCTCACAGAAAAACGGGGGAAGTATATCATAGGATGATGATGTAAGCAATGCCCATGGAGATAGAAAGGGAAGAGGGACCTGAATGCAAATGATCTAACAGGGGAGGGGAACCTGTGGCCACAGGTTCCTCACCCCTGACAGAAAAGAGACAGAGCCCTCACTACCCTTTGAAAAAGAGTGTAGAACTCTATCTAGGGTTATTTTTTTAACTTCCACTTGGTTTGATAAACTGAGTTACCAGAGGATAGCTGACTAATTCTTTCCTTAGATATCCAGGGGTAACCCTGAAGGGTTGGGGATTTTCTAGTTATTGGTCATGAGCCCCTACTGGTATGCTTCCCATTTCAATCAGCTAGTAGATATCAATTAACTTTTAGCAAAGAACATTTACTAAAGTGGCATAATAAGAATAGTTGATATAAAATAAAGTATGGGACACATTATCCCACAAGTACACATAGGTCAGTGGGAAAAAGTGGACTCAAACACAGAGTACTATGTATATACCGTGTTTCCCCGATAATAAGACCTATTGAGATTGCTACTGTAGTGAAGGTGATTCCCTGCGCTACACGCTACATTACGGTACCCTCTGTATGCACCTTCCCCCCCCCCCCCCCCCCCCCCCCCCCCCCCCCCCCCCCCCCCCCC